>NC_133353.1:24018089-24118089 GCF_030506205.2 Paramisgurnus dabryanus | reverse complement strand
AGTAATGCACCATAAGCTAGCGATTAAGCAGCTAAGTTACAGAACCACAATAGCAAAATGACAATAACTCGTTTACATATACAGCTATGCTGTAGGATAGACTAATTCAAATTCGTTAATTATAAATTTAACAATGTCTGTTTTTTATCTATTTACTCCTGATAAACAGGTGTGTGTGAGAGAGAGATTGTACAGGCTTACCTTTAACGTTAAATGCAGAACAATAATAGGCTGTTGGTTGTACGTTGACTTGCAAGGATGCTGAAGAACATGAACATCTGAACTTTTCAAAATTATGTACAGTCTGGCTGAAGTTCATGGTGCCCGAATTGACTTAATGACAGCCGAACATTTGGATCTTTGCACCTGATATGCTCCGATAATTCATCCACGCCACGGCATTAATTGATGTGTGACAATCCGGAGTCCGGTTTGTAGAACTTCCAATGCTATTTTCCATATATCCATTGCTACAGGGCAGGCCCAGGTCACTCTCACACTCCTGTCTGTAAATTTTTATATAATTTCCCACTTCGACATCTTGATTTCCCTCTGAGACTCAGAACGCGGGCTCATTGTCGGCGTGCCTCAAGCCGTCAACACAAACTTGTTCAACTTCAGGCGCGGCTGCAAGAACCAACAACCACATGACGTCAAAGTACCGCGAGAACGATTCGAGAAATCATACTAAGTGTCGTTTCGTCTCGCTCTCGCGGCATTTTGACGTCTTCGCCTGAAGAATTCATACAGGCTACACATGATTGGGCGTGTGTCACGGTAGAATACATGCACACTTGTTTTTTTGTTTTGTTAAATAATTAGACTTTAAAATTCACTTTAGGAAGACAATACACAAGGCAAACGTGATTTTTAAATAGCGCATTTTATCATTAAAATCCCATTCAACATTAATGGTGATCTGAGGGGGCGGGATAGTGCCAGTGAGGGGGCGACGCCCCCTCACGCCCCCTCGTGGCGCCGGCCCTGAGTAGAGGCCTGCTTAACATGCAAAGGCAGATCATTCCATAGCTTAGGGGCAGACACAGCGAAGGCACGATCCCCTCTGAGCTTACGCTTAATTTTGGGCACAGTCAAGAGCAGCTGATCATCTGACCTGAGAGAGCGGGCAGATTTATAAGAATGTAGGAGCTCCGAGAGGTATGGTTGTGCAATACCATTTAGTGATTTAAAAACAAATAACAGAATTTTAAAATGGATCCTAAATTGAATAGGCAGCCAGTGCAAAGAAGCTAAAATTGGGGAAAATGTGCTCATGTTTACATGTGCCCGTTAAAAGACGTGCTGCAGCATTTTGTACCATCTGAAGACGGGTGATGGAGGACCCACTAACCCTCACATAAAGTGAATTACAATAGTCCAGCCGTGAAGTTACAAAAGCATGGATTACAGTTTCAAAATGCTGTCATGACAAAATTGGCTTTATTTTGGCCAGCTGTCTCAAGTGAAAAAAGCTTGATTTGACAACAGCTGTAATCTGACTGTAAAATTTTAGCTCAGGGTCCACCTTAACTCCTAGGTTTGTGATACTAGATTTAATATAGGGTGCCAAGGAACCCAGATCTACAGACGGGGTCTCAGTGGTACCTCCAAAAACCATCAGTTCAGTTTTTTTGTTATTAAAATGTAAAAAATTCAGAACCATCCAGGCCTTTATGTCGTTGAGACAATTGAGTAGTTATCCAACAGAATTATCATTTCTCTTTTTAAAAGGTATAAATCTGACTGTCATCTGCATAACAGTGGAATGAAATGCCGTTCTTTCTAAGTATAGAACCCAGTGGAAGCAAATACAGAGAAAAAAGTAGAGGGCCAGGGACTGAGCCCTGTGGGACCCCACACAAGAGAGGAGCAGAAGAGGATACAGAATCACCTAAACTAACACAAAAAGTTTGATTCGCTAAGTAAGACCTAAACCACTCCAGTGCTACGCCCCTGATGCCCACCCAGTGCCTTAACCGAGAAATCAATATTTCATAATCCACTGTGTCAAATGCAGCAGTTAGATCTAAAAGCACAAGTATAACACAGTCACCAGAGTCAGAAGCTAAAAATATATCATTAAAAACTCTTGGCGTGCATGGCTTTAAAGCCAGACTGAAAAACCTCAAGTATATTATGTTCTTCTAAAAAGGCCATTCATTGACTGTGCACAATCTTCTCCAGGATTTTTGAAAGGAAAGGCAATTTGGAAATAGGCCTAAAATTATCAAGAACTGTTGGATCTAGAGCAGGTTTTTTTAATCAGAGGATGAACTACTGCATGTTTTAAAAATTTCAGGGACTATACCCAAGGTCAGACTACTATTTATGACTGCAAGAACAGATGGTCCTATAGTGGGGAAAACCTCTTTAAAAATTTGAAGGGGACAGCATCATCTGGAGAACCTGAGGGCTTCAAATGACCAACAACCTCCTCCAAAAAGGACAAAGTCACCAACTCAAAATGATCAAAGACAGCCGAGCAGGGGACAGAGATTGAAGGGTCTGAAGCTGAAGGTACAATTTGAGACCTGATAGAAGTGACCTTATTTATAACAAAGCCTAGGAAGTTTTCACACATAGCAGGGGATGCCTCCATACAAGCATTCTGCGGGGCATTTACAAGTAAGTCAATGGTGTTAAACAAAACACGAGGCTTGTGACAATTTGCCAGAATAAAATCTGAGAAATGTTTTCCTTTAGCATCCTTAACAGTTTTTTGATAATGACGCCAACAATCCCTTAACATTTAAAGAGACACCTGCAGTTTGTCCTTCTTCCACTTGCGCTCAGCTCTACGGCACTCACGTCTGGCAGCGTGCGTCATGTAATTTAGCCAGGGCTCAGATTTAGTTTTAGGCTGCCTGGACTTTAATGGAGCCACAGTCTCTAAAACAGTTTGGCAGCTGGAGTGAAACCATGAGCTAAGCTCCTCTGTGTGCATTACAGACTCAGGAATGATGGAGTTCTGACTGAAGACCGAGAACTGAACAGCAGTGGAAGGGTTAATCATATGACAGCGCCGCAGCAGCAGTTATATATATAACTGCGCAGCTTCCACCTGTAGCCTAAATGATCTATACAGCAGCACCTGCCTTATCTGGCACCGCCCCTGGTTATAACGGCCCACATATAAAAAATGGTCATGTTTACATCGGGCTTGGGCTCGTAATTACAGTGAACATCTTGGGCCGGGCTCGGACACAACGTGCTCAAGGTTGGGTAGGGTCGGGCCCAATCTAAGCTCTATGTAAAACTGCCAGTAAAGTATATTATACAGAATATAGCTCTAATTGTTTCTTATGGGGATGAAGGTATTTCCATAATTTACAGGGGGAAGTCAGTAATGTTAGTGCTATCGAATCCAAAATGTCAGTGTTTTTCTCCGACCACCAGTGTAAAAATCCCGGCGAATTACCTGTTCATTTTTTGATGAACAACAAGGTCCTGTGGTATTTTAATTGCCATTTGAATCCAGATCTCTGACTTTATAAAAGGGATCAAAGCAAAAGTCATTCTGCACTGTGAAAGCTTTCTTTATTTACTTTTAATGGATGACGTCATGCATTGCCAAACTGAATTGTGGATCCGTCAACGTTGCATCACGTGTATCAGCCAGTCAGATCACCTTATGCAAATTCATACATTCAGACAAGCCTTCCGTCAAGCGTTAAAGCTTTCACCCCGTGTGAATGTACCGTTACTCTAAAAATGCTTTTAAAAGTTAAGCTAAGTGTTTCTAGCCTAACACGTTCATCAAATCTTGCTCTCTTATAAGGCAACGTTTGCTGTTCATTGCCTCTCAAACTGCGTAATGAATGGTTCCTGCGTTGCAGCTCCATACAATTTCCACACAATATCTCAATTATACATCATGAAATGTGCATTTAAGGATTCTTACATGTGATGCATTTAATTTTGTCGCCATAGTGCTGGTAGGAGCAATTTGGAAGAGTGCGCAATTTTCTCTGCCTCCATATCTGGTCAGATAGTTTCATGTAAACGGAACCAAGCACTTGAGAAAATCACTTCTGATGCTTGGAAGCAGGTCAAGTGGAAGTCTCTCTGTTGGTGATTAGAGATGTTATGGCATGTGGTTGGCACTTTTGATTGACTGACCTGCACTCAGTCTAAAGCATGCGGGGGGAAAGCCAGCAGGTGGGTCATCCCTGTCTAATCTCTGAACGACACAGTGGGCTTACATCGACAGTGCAGTGCTTGCATACTGCTCAAACTTATCCAAGCGTATTTATTTGCTACACCTTGGGATTTGATGTGAAATAGCCAACCTGATCTCAACGGAATTTGCACGGATTTTACAAGTTGGCTAGTGAATCGTAAAAAAAAAACAATAATGATACCTCACCCATAACCCTGCCCCTAAATCCAACTATAGGGAGAGAAAGCAAATTGTACAAAAACTTATAAATTTGGACTTTAAAATACGAATGAGCTACCTCATAAAATAAATACAAATTATGTACGTATTTTACGAGGTGGCTAATTTATATTAATTTGTATGACCACATTCTTACATTTTTCCATGTGATGTTGCAGTTCTAGGTGGGGTTTTGTTATTTTTTTACGATAATTGTATTTTTTTGCACAAATTCATACGAATTAGCCACATTGTAAAATATGTATGATTCTCGTGAGATCTGAAGAAGTGCACCTATTTCAGTGCTTTAAAACAACGTTATTCTGTGTATTTGGTATGATACAATGTGTTTGCATGGTTAAAAAACACTTTATTTTCCTTCATTATTATTTAACATTTTTTAGCTCCAGATTTCCCTCTCTTCCCGAAATGCACAGATTTGAAAAGCGCCGTGTCCCTGATTGGCCAGCTTATCTGTACGTTGTGATTAGCCTGAATACCTCTGACGTCAGCCGGAAATGTGACGCACCTTACCATGTTTGAAACATTCGGTCACAATGCAATGCTAACAGGAGTTAACTTACTGTACAGGCTGAGTCCGAAGCGGGAGGATTTATGATAATGTCGGCCTTGTCTACATCACCAATGCCAGGAAGTAAACTGATGTCTACAATCTGTGTGTTTGTTGTAGTCCAACAAAAGAGATTTACGTTGGAGACGATAACTCGCGTCATCGTTTACTTTGGGGTTTGTACCTTTTGCATATCGTTAACATACTAATGCACACTTACACACCAAATTATCTTGCTTATACTTTGCATGGACTATTCTTTGATGTCATCATAATGTCCATAAAGAAGGCGTTTTCTATTTGTGTGTGTCTGTGTGTGTGCATGTGTGTGTTTGTGCTGAAGTGTTTGTGTGGATCGGCCGTTGTCGTGGGCAGGCTGCATGCTTTATGAGGTGGCAAATAAACCAGAGAGACTTTGCAGGAGACAGTAAAAAGGGCCAGTGGCGTGTCATAAGACCAGAACATGGAGGTGGTGATTATGGGCTCATTGGGCTGTTAGTAGGAATGGGCCAGCCATATTTAGAGAGCCATAAAACAGAGGGAAGGCTGACAGCTTTACAGCATGTGGTGATGCTTAATGGAAGCTCTCTCTGTAGGCTTATTACGGTAAAAACATACACCTCATAGGTGATGTAGCTGAATAAACTCTCTTTCTGCTTCCCTTTCTTGTTTTTTGATAAACAAGAAATACAGCACCCACATAGTAGCCTATGGTGGTGCTTTCAAAAGTTTACCTCCAATTAGGGTCACCTTTCTCACTAAAATCTAATGTTCTCATAATGTCTGTAAACATTTCCACAGACAAAAATCCCCCTGCTGCACTTTCAAAAAATAAAAAGCATGCAGTTATGAATATTAAAAACATATCATATTTCAACATGATCTCATAAGAATACGCATTTGTTTTTATGTAAGTGTTGTTGTAGATGTACCTTTACTACATGTTTATACTGTACACACTTAAACATACAAAATCAATGAAAATTATTTACATATTACGACATACAGATTTGTACCTATTCCTATTCATAAATATTAAATTCGCAGGCATTGCCGTTTGTTACTCATAATAAAGACATGTTTTCAATCGTATTTTCTGACTTATTTAAGTCAGTTTACTCATTTACCTAATGAAATGTTTGCCTTTCAGAGAATTACACAATATTAAACAAGACTACACTGTTAAACCTCAAAATTAATAAAATTACTGTAATCATTCTGTTTTGTAATATATACTGTAGTTTGTTTGCCATGACACACAAAGGCGTTTTCTCCTATCCAGTCGTCTCTTATGCAACAATAATAACATTAAAACACAACATAAATTCACCAAAAAATGTTAATTTTATTAATTCGCTGTAATCCACAATTTTAAAATGATACGGTTCCCAGGAACATATCCTAATCCAGCCCTTTATATAGCGATCATGATACCAGTTCTCAGCAGCAACCGTAAACATAAAATTTTGAGTTTTTTATGAATTTAAATTAAAATATTGTGCCTAAGGAAGCTTTACGACACATTGTATGGCAATGATATCAAACACTCGTTGGCTCTTGTAGGCAACGTCACAGATTGCGACATTGTCGTCTTTCAGTCGATGTATGTTTGAAATTTGAAACATTTTGTTACATTGTCAATAAAATGGTTAAAGAGAAAGGTTAGGCTTGTTTATACAGCAATCTTTATGGTAGGTTTATAAATATTTTATGTTTTGTAGCTGTAAAAACTTAATAATGCTACGATTTACTGTTGCAAATATGTCTACATAGATGCTGAAGTATACAATCTAAATGTCCAAAAAAAGTATGTTTTGTGTTTTTTGAAAGTTACATCTGAATACTACCATGGACGTAGCAACCGGGCGAAACGGGCGGGACACGTCCCCCGCACTTGCGTTCACACCGCCACCGGCACAAGTGTCAAAGTGTCCGGAAGTCATTTGAGAGCCGGCATCATGTATGGGATGAGCTGATTTTGAGGTAAGTTGAAATCGGCTCAACTTTATGGTAATAAGCTATGACCAGAGCCGGCGCCAAACCATAACTAGTCACAAATATGCTAAAGACGTAAGACGGGTGAGGCGCGGCAATACATCCAATCAGAGAAACTGGTCTATTTTAATTAAAGAAAACATATATCAACTATATTTTCCTCATTTGATTATATTATAAGTCATGAAACATTCAATTTTTTATTTATTTTAATTATTCTTGATATATATTAAAGTAATAAAAAACTTTGTAGGGGGACACAACAACCTGTTCGGGGGGGCACTGCCCGCGAATACCCCCCCTTGACGCCGGCCCTGGCTATGACACGGCTGGCTATGGTTTGGCGGCAACCAATCGGATGGTGGAAACATTCGGCGAAAACCAATCCGAAGGCCAAAACCTCCGCTTGAGATGATTCCAGAGAATGCATTCGAGCATCAGAGCATCCACTACAGTGTTGCCAGATTAGGCAGGTTTGAATTTGATTGTGCAGGTAAAAGTTGGCTTGGCAGGTGTGCAAATTTTGCGCCGACTGCATGTGTTTGACGCCATGCCGATGATGAATCCGCGTTGATGAGCCAATCACAAGTGATAGCAGTCAGCCAGCTGTCAGTCTCAGCAGGAAGTCAAGATGTTGAAGTGGGAAATATATAAAATGTTACAGAAAGGAGTAGGAGAATGACCCGGGTCTGAAGCAATAGATAATGCCATCTAAATAAGAAAATAGCAAATTCTGCGACACGGACTCCAGATAGCAACCCATATGTTGCTTGCCACACATCAATTAATGTAATCTAATATTCTATTTAGAATTTCTTAATTTGAACATCAGCTTTGGGTCACATTGCCATACAGCTGCCCCTCCCCCCACACTTTAAAATGGCTGCTATGCCAACAGTAAGACCAGGTTGCAAATTTTGGCAAATTATGCATATTTAACAACTCTTCAAAACTTAATAGAAGGCAAGTTACACAGGTACAACATGGGGCTGACTTGGATTGATCACATGACTGCTTCACATGACCGTGTTTGCCTTAAGAACCAACAGGCGGATGACATTAAAGTATCTGCCTGTCGGTTCTTGTGATGGCGGATAAGGTCAAACGCATTATTTTTGAACATCTTTGTTGTCCCCATTCACACTACAAAATGACAAAAAAATACCAAAATGCTATGACAATTTTACCAAACTATGGCTTGAAACAGCCCAGAATTTTTTAGAGAGTAACATTATCTTATTTCCAAATGGAAAAATAATCACAGAAAAGCACCATTAAAGTAGCCGATACAGCTTTTATGTAATACAACCTTTTTATTACAATATCTCTATGATAGAAAGATGGCAAAATTATTTAATGAAGGTCTCTATCTTGAAGCACACAAACTGTAAAAAATGCAGCATGGGTTTGCAAGTCAAATCAACCTACTATTTTAAGTTTTGACTTGTGATAAGTTGACATAAATTAAAAAAGTTGAAATTGTTTAACTTAATTTGTTAAGTTAAAGTAACATAAAAATATATGTTGATTTGACATGATTTTTTACAATGCATGTAGGGTTTATAATTAAAAGAATCATGCTGTTATACACATGCTAGAAATTTTTTATTTTTATTTTTATTGCTACATTTAACTCTATTACTGTAACTACTGGTCTACATTGATCACAGCACAAAAGCTAATTTGCCTGTGAAACTATGCCTAAATAGCTAAAATTATAGCATGGTCAGTCTATGTGACATCAGCCAAAAAAGAAGTCATTTCAGAGTTGAAGCATATATTAGATTTCAATGAAAAATTATGAACACAAAGTTTTTATCACTGGACAAAAGTGCACCTATGAATCATACACAATAAAAGGAAGGTATTCAATCTGAGAAAAGGGCAAAGATGTTTTGATTTCTGTTCACAATGGATAGACTTGAACTCTAGCTCAACGTTCCTCCCCTGGGCTGAATTATACAATTAAAGTGGGAGTCGGGGTGGAGGAGGAATGCTAGAATTGAGCGTGGAGCGGTAAGCAGCTGTTTATAAATTCCCTTTGTGTTGTGTCTGGTGGGATTACACACCCCTCCTGAACTTTCACTTAGAACTTGATTTAAGGGTTTATAAAGCTCTCTCTTTCTGAACCCCGGACTGTCTGTATCATTCCCAGCAGGACTAGTCAGGGGTGAGATCAAGTCAACTGGGTCATTACACTTTGGCCCACAACGAAACACACATGAATCTGAAGTGGCGCAATGGTGAGGAGCCGCTCAAATCCGATGATACATACATACATACATACATATAATATATATTCAGTCACCTTTGGCAAACACAGCTAACACTGCATAATTTAGTGGTTGCTTAAATATGGGCAGGGTTTTAGAATTAAATTCAGGGTCTGCATCACTGGCACCTCTCTCGTCCATTTCCATGCTTTTGTTCCACCACCCATCAATTAATCATCATCCATGGTGCGCCTTTTCCACCTTACATTATTTTTTATATTTGTTACTAGATAACAGATTTAAATAGTAGCAAAGTACAATACTTTGAACAAAACATACTTAATAGTAAAATTACAGATTTTAAAGAGCACTAATGGTCTGATTCACGATTTTACATTTTCTTTGGTGTGTAAATGTGTAGTACAAGTTAACAATATGCAAAAGGTACATACCCCAGAGTAAACGAAAATGCAGGTTATCATCTCCAATGTAAATCTCTTTTCTTGGACTACAACAAACACACGGATGAAGCAGCAGTTTACTTCCTGGGATTGGTGATGTAGACAAGACCGACATTATCATAATTCCTCCCGCTTGGGACTCACAGCCTGTAAGTTAACTCCTGTTAGCATTTCATTGTGCACAAACATGGTAAGGAGCGTCACATTTACGACTGACGTCAGAGGTATTCAGACCAATCACAATGTACAGATTAGCTGGCCAATCAGGGACAAAGAGCTTTTTCAAATCTGTGTGTTTCAGGAAGAGAGTGAAATCTGGAGCTGCAAAATTTACAGTATGTGGAAATAATGTGTTTTTTAACCACACTGTTAACGATTTCCCTGTATTTTTACAGTACGGTACTGGCAGCATGGTTGCCAGTAAGTTACTGTATTTTGGTTTTACAGTACTGTACTGTAATACCATTTTACAGTACACAAACTAGTACTGTATAGTTACAAAGCAGTACTGTACTGTAATTTTACAATATTTTATTACAGTAGTCTATTTTTACAGTAATTTACTGTAATGTCTATATTGACCCATAAATACTATTTATTACTTATTACAGTTAATACAATAATATTATATATAATAGCTAGATATTTAGGTTTAAATCTATAGTTATTAATATGGTAAAAATGCTAAATTAAAACATAATGAATTAAAAGGCAATCCAAGCAATGTTTGTATCAAAATTTTATTTAAAAAAACATTTAATTGAAACAAACATATTTAAAACAAGATTATAAACAATAATAAACATATAATCAAGAAACATAAAATAAAATCAACAAGTATAAACAAATTTTGGAGACCCCTGCTGTAACATATTTAACTCTGGCAAATAGAACACTGTTGCATAGTTTGAAGTTTTCAGTTTAAAGTCCATCATCGACTAAAAGGTAACATTTCACTGTGGTAAAAAGAACACTGGCCCATAGTTTTAAATGTTCTACTTGAATTTCATTGAACACTAAAAATAAATGCATTAAACTGTGGCAGACAGACCACAGTGGCCTTTACTTTGAAGTCGTCCATTCGAACTCAATCAGGGACTGCATGAAGCTGTTCACATGGGGGTTAATGGCCACAGCTTTTCTCTGCACCAAGTTCCTTGTCTTTTTGCTTGCTCCTTGTCTGGATGTGCACTTTTTCCCATCTTTGGAATTAATTATATCCAGAAACCTGTTAGAAATATCATAAACATTAAGTCAACAAATATAAGATAGAAAAAGATTCTTAAAAAAACTAAACTCAGCCTTGAATTTACCCCTATTCTGAAACCTTTTGCTCTTATTCTACTGTTCCACACCTAATTACATTAAAATACAGAAGATTCACTTACCGCTAAACAAACTCTTTCCTCAATGGACAGCATCCACATGGGATCATGTCATGATTGAATGTCCTGAACAGAAAGTACAATTTACTGATTTGGACACAACTTTTTATTCTGAAAACAAAATCTTTTGTCAATAAAGTCCAGGGACACCTCTGCTAAATAAATACAATTATTAAATTAAAACTGCAAGCAGTGATGGAAGGGCCCTCGCACACATGACACCACCACGCCGTGGCATAAGAATTAAAGGGAACAGTAGTAAATAGGCATTTAAGCATGTAAACATAGGTGAACTATTTAAAAGTGTAGTATAATGTGCCACATTTCATGTTGCTAATTACAAATTACAGTGAGGTAGCATCGTGTAACATAGCATGAGAGAGGGAGAGAAAGAGAGAGAGACAGAGAGAGAGAGAGAGTGAGCGAGTGTGTGTGTGTGTGAGTATGAGTGACTACATGTAAATGTTGGCACATAGATGTGTTCAGTCCAGGACTCTTATTGATCATGTAAAATTTAGGGCAGATCTGACTTTGAATAATCAGTGTAAAACATGTTACTTCTTGTTGCCAGGAGGTGGCGCTATGGCCATAAGTGACTATTGGCATGTAGATGTGTTCAGTCCTGGACTCTTGTCAATTATGTAAAGTTTGGGACAGATCAGACATTGCATAATCATTGTAAACATGTCACTTCCTGTTGCCAGCTGGTGGCGCTATAACTATAAGTGACTATTGGCGTGTAGATGTGTTCAGTCCAGGACTCTTATCAATCATGTGGAGTTTGTGACTGATCAGACATTGCATAATTAGTGTAAACATGTCACTTCCTGTTGCCAGCTGGTGGCGCTATGACCATAAGTGACTATTGAGATGAAGATGTGTTCAGTTCAGGACTCTTATCACTCATGTGAAGTTTGGAACAAATCCGACATTGCATAATCATTGTAAACATGTCACTTCCTGTTGCCAGCTGGTGTCGCTATAACTATAAGTGACTATTGACATGAAGATGTGTTCAGTTCAGGACTCTTAGCAATCATGTGAAGTTTGGGACAAATCCGACATTGCATTATCATTGTAAACATGTTACTTCCTGTTACCAGCTGGTGGCGCTATGACCATAACTGACTGTTGACATGTAGATGTGTTCAGTCCAGGACTCTTATTAATCATGTGAAGTTAGGGAAAGATCGGACATTGCATAATCAGTGTAAACATGTCACTTCCTGTTGCCAGCTGGTGGCACTATGACCATAAGTGACTATTGACATGTAGATGTGTTCAGGTCAGGACTCTTATCAATCATGTGAAGTTTGGGACAGATCAGACATTGCATAATCCTTGTAAACATGTCACTTCCTGTTGCCAGCTGGTGGCGCTATAACCATAAGTGACTATTGACATGTAGATGTGTTCAGTCCAGGGCTCTTATTAATCATGTGAAGTTTGGGACAGATCAGACATTGCATAATCAGTGTAAACATGTCACTTCCTGTTGCCAGCTGGTGGCGCTATAGCCATAAGTGACTTTTGACATGTAGATGTGTTAAGTCCAGGACTCTTATTAATCATGTGAAGTTTGGGACAGATCAGACATTGCATAATCATTGTAAACATGTCACTTCCTGTTGCCAGCTGGTGGCGCTATAACCATAAGTGACTATTGACATGTAGATGTGTTCAGTCCAGGACTCTTATTAATCATGTGAAGTTTGGGACAGATCAGACATTGCATAATCCTTGTAAACATGTCACTTCCTGTTGCCAGCTGGTGGCGCTATAACTATAAGTGACTATTGGCGTGTAGATGTGTTCAGTCCAGGACTCTTATCAATCATGTGAAGTTTGGGACAGATCAGACATTGCATAATCCTTGTAAACATGTCACTTCCTGTTGCCAGCTGGTGGCGCTATAACCATAAGTGACTATTGACATGTAGATGTGTTCAGTCCAGGACTCTTATTAATCATGTGAAGTTTGGGACAGATCAGACATTGCATAATCAGTGTAAACATGTCACTTCCTGTTGCCAGCTGGTGGCGCTATAACCATAAGTGACTATTGACATGTAGATGTGTTCAGTCCAGGACTCTTATTAATCATGTGAAGTTTGGGACAGATCAGACATTGCATAATCATTGTAAACATGTCACTTCCTGTTGCCAGCTGGTGGCGCTATAACCATAAGTGACTATTAACATGTAGATGTGTTAAGGTCAGGACTCTTATTAATCATGTGAAGTTTGGGACAGATCAGACATTGCATAATCATTGTAAACATGTCACTTCCTGTTGCCAGCTGGTGGCGCTATAACCATAAGTGACTATTGACATGTAGATGTGTTAAGGTCAGGACTCTTAGCAATCATGTGAAGTTTGGGACAGATCAGACATTGCATAATCAGTGTAAACATGTCACTTCCTGTTGCCAGCTGGTGGCGCTATAACCATAAGTGACTATTAACATGTAGATGTGTTAAGGTCAGGACTCTTAGCAATCATGTGAAGTTTGGGACAGATCAGACACTGTATGCCTGAGTTCCAGCAACCTGTTTCATAGCGAAACATCAAACTTTGGCTGGCCGAAACCGACACAAATTTTAATATAGAATCAAATCCTTCGCAATTTAGCCTCACAAAGGCCTTAAGATGAGACTTCCCAAATATGATGATGATCCGACGAAAACTGTAGGAGGAGTTAGTTAAAGTATGACTGCTGGAAATGAGAAAAACTGAGACAAAATCTGAGAAATAATTCAAAATAGCTGACTTCCTGTTTGGTTTAGGGCGTTGCTCCAAGAGACTTTTTTGTAGGGCTTGTAATAATACATGAGCATACCGAAATTCGTACATGTAAGTTAAACACAGTCCAAGGGCTGCTTGATTCAATATTTGAAAGTGGCGCTAAAACATGTTCCTTCAGGTTGCCAGCTGGTGGCGCTATGGCTATAAATGAAAATTGTTATGTAGATGTGTTCAGGTCAGGACTCTAAGCAATCATGTGAAATTTGGGACAGATCGGACATTGTATGCATGAGTTCCAGCAACTTCCTGTTTCATCGGAAAACATCAAACTTTGTCGGGCCAGAACCGACACAAATTTTTACGTAGAGTCAAATCCTTCGCAATTTAGCATCACAAAGGCCTTAAGATGACACTCGCCAAATATGAAGATGATCCGACGAAAACTGTAGGAGGAGTTAGTTAAAGTATGACGCCTGGAAATGACAAAAACTGCGCCCAAATCACAAAAATAACTCAGAATAGCTGACTTCCTGTTTGGTTTACGGCTTCGCTCCAAGAGACTTTTTTGTAGGTCATGTCATGCTACAGAAGCGTACCGAATTTCGTAATTGTACGTCAAACACAGTCCGAGGGCTGCTTCGTTGAAAATTTGTAGGTGGCGCTATAGAGCCATTTTCCCACGCCTAATTCTAAAGCCTACACCACATGTAAATTTTCATCACTCTTGACATCTGTGCAAAATTTCATGAGTTTTCGAGTATGTTTAGGCCCTCTAAAGTCCCGCTGAAGTCGGAGAAGAAAAAGAAAAAAAATAATAACTCCTTGAAGAACAATAGGGTCCTCACACCCCGGTGTGCTCGGGCCCTAATTAAATTTCTTATAACCAAAGTCTGAATATTTCTGTTTGTATATTTCTACATGGCAAACTAAGAAAATTGTATACATGTTGTGTATGATCGTGTTACAGTGTTGTGTGTGGGAATTGTGAATGAGTGTATACATGGGTATTTAAAGAAGCTGTAGTGGTAAAGTACAAACTTACCGAACATAATGTGCTTGGTGTGTGTCTGGTATCACCTGTTGTGCCTCCACATCTGCCTTAACTCCTGAAAAGTGCAATGACACTCAGGTAAACTACAAATAAAAAGTCAGCCACATTCCTGTGTAATTTTGCATGTGACGTGAAAGCATTTAATATTGCAGTCAAAAAAATACATGACTTGTAACTGTACATCATGTACTTGCCTGGTGCCTTTAAAGATGATCCATCTTACCCAATCCAGTTTACAAGCAATGGTAAGACTGTAAAAAAGACAAATGTTACAAAATCTGTTAGCCATAGAAATAAATAGACATTGTGAAGGAAATGGTAAAAGAAAATTTAGTAACACTTTACTATAAGAGTTTATTCCTTAACATTTGGTAATGCCTTAGCTAATATGAACTAACAATGAACAATATATTTTACAACATTAATAATATTTGATAATGTTCATTGTGCAGGGACAAAGTGATTGATTTAAAAATGTATTAAGTGTTTAAATCTAATATCATGCTATGCTAACAAATAAATCCTTTCTGTAAGTGTTTAGTCAGTTGTAAAACAAATATATATATATATATATTAGTTGTAATATTATATATTATATATAAATATCTAAATAAGTCTTTTTTTATTATTATTCTATAACATCTTGTCTACAGAAAATCTCTGAAAATGTCTCGTTTAGTGCAGAAAATAGCGATTTATAGTGACAAGGTAAAAAGACTGTCCCTTTAATGTTTTACCCGGACCGGCTGCGGTGTAACACTATTTCACGCAAAGTTTTTTAACAAGTTAGTAGCTAGCTGCTCACTTTAAAGATAAACATGATCGCCTAAATCTGAGCAATCCTGGTGATGCCAGTTTCCTACACGATGTTATTATGGATTATTTTACATCCAGAGATGAAGGATCAGATGACAGAGACGAGAAGACAAAGGTACGTAAATGCGGAGCCCATTCTCTTTTCGTGCACTGATTTGATGGGTTTTGGAAACTTATAACTTATACAGCGTGTAATGCATCTGAAGTGGTGGAAACAATATGCCATAAAAATGTATTGGACAACTTACTGGGCGTGTAAAACGCTTAAGAGAAGATATTCTCTGCTTTTGTTGATATACCGTAATATAATAACAACAACAATAAGCGCGGCAATCCCTTTCATTCATCTGATATTAAGATGAGCCCAGGTCTGAATGATATTTGGTCGAAGTTAAAGCTGCGATGAGTTCGATGCATGTATCCAGTTAAATATGAGGTTTCTTGTTTTCACTTCTGTGGAGGAGTTCGGTACTACAGTATGCTGTGTACGGCGTGTCAAGTCCTGTCTGTTTACAACCACGAGTCAGCCTTACCAAACAGTCGAACTTAATACTTTCCTCTGACGCTAACTGAACGGATGAAACGCCGAGATAAACGACCGTTATGCTGGGACCGCAAGACCGCGCTGGCGGGTTGTTTTTGTCCATTTTGTTAAAAATAGTTTCATTGTCACCACACTTTCAACACAATATAAACTCACCAAACCGTCATAATTTAGTTAAAACAACCCTATATTCATTAAAAAAGGTGTAAAGCGAGTTAAAGCAGCGGTAGACATCTGTGTGTAACGTTAGCTTACTTTCTGAGGGAGATTGAAACTTTGTTGACAACATTCTTAAACTAAAAATTAAGTTTTCATGAAACAGAAATATTTCAAACTTACCGAACTGCCAGAAATCAATCGTCCTCCTTCAGCTGCAGCCAAGAGTTGTGCTCTCCCTCTGTCTGTGTGATTTGACGTTGGCGCACTTTCTCTGATTATTGCAAGTACACCTGGCACATTACAGCAATGGCTACAGCAAGGTTACATCAAGACCAAAATATACTGTAAAATTTTCCCGCTCAAACAAATTTACCCAGAATGCATTATGAACTGCAGTACTGTACTGTAATGTACACATACAGTATAGTACTGTGGATTTTTACAGTACAGTGCTGCTAAATCTACAGCGACATCTAACAGTGCATAAACACACTGTATTATACAAAATACACAAAAATAAAAAGAGAGCTTATTACTACCTCAAAGATACATATATTGGTACCAAATGTATACATTTTGTACGTAATGGTACATATTAGAGCCTTCTTTAAAGGGTACTAACCCAGTGGCATCTGGGGTACATATTTTGACCATATTTTTCTAACAGTGTAGATATTTAGTCATTAATGATGTTTCTCATGAGCACAGGGTCCAAATATTAACATATTTAACCCTAGTGTAAAACAACAGGTGGCATATGAAAAACAAGGGTTCATGCAAGGTACTTTATGCTGCAGCTGTCACACCAGGTACCACAGTTAGACGTGAAATATGAGCCCATGAAAAGAGCAATGACTGGTGACAGCATCTTTAGGACTTTTAGTTTTCCTGTGGAAACACGGAGGTAACAATCTGTCATCCAAAGAATAACAAAAATAACATATCAAGCAAATCCAAACTGTTTTTTATTTCTGTAAAAACTATAAAAAAAAATTGCTGAATAGACCAAAACATGTTTCTCTACCCATATAAAAAGAATTGACAAACTAGAAATTTGTCTCTGTGAGTTGTAGGGTAATGATTAATTTAATGATATAAAAAATAAACAATCTAGAGCCACCTTCGGTAATATCTATTTAATGCTTTATCTACCATAATTATGTGGCCATTTGAGAGGCTTTCTTTTGGGCAAATATTGATATACGTGATTAATTGCTTAATTAATTTCATTAACTGAACTGCATACCATGTAATGAACTCTATTAAATGTTTAATCAATTGACAGCCTGAGCTGAAATGCACAGATTCTCTCTTTTCGACCTCATGTCATTTCAAACCCTTTTTTATGACTTTATTTCCTAAGTGATACACAAAATTAGACATTTTGCTAAACGCTATTGTCCACACACCGATAGTGGGTGGTGATTTTTACTGCCAAGCACTAAAAAGGGGGAAAGGCACCTACTAATGTGCTAGATTTGCATAAAACGCTACAGCAATGGTTGGCGACAGACCTCAATAACTAGCTTTCACAGCTAAAAACCCTCCATACAGTTTGTTTTACAGATGCAGAATTAGTTAATCAGCATCAAGCTGCTGCCAGATGCTATACAGCAAATCACAGTCATTAACTTCCATGTGTCTCTGAAACAACTGCTTTAGCCCCTGTCCTGAATGAGCCTCAGGTGAAACTGTTGGGTGACCGTGATTTGCCAAACAGGACATTTTCCAAAATAAACATATGTTGTTTTTCCAAAAACACAGTCCCCGTGTTAAATCTAACCCTTACTGTAACCCTTTGCAATCAGATGGAAATTATGGCAGATTTTTGTTCATTTTGCTAGCATGTGAAAGTTGCGCAAGCTTATTTCATCAATCGCTCTGAAATATCATAGAAAGCCCATACATATACATGTACAAAATGTTGTACAACATGTTTACTAACATCACATGCAGCGGACTCGAATATAATATTAGTGCGTGTCAATTTAAACCACCAATTTCTCCTGCTCGCATTTACACAAAAGCAGAGGGACTCTCCCACAGACAACGCCCTTAAAGTAATCAGGACAGACCCAGCTAACAGGGAACGTTCCCACAACATTCGCTAACGTTTTTTAAAAGTTCTTTAAAGGTTAGAGCAAAAAGTTTTTAACACAACGTTTATGCAACGTTCTTATAACGTTATTAAAGGTCGAATTACATTCTTATAATGTTGATGAAAAACGTTCTTAGAACAACATCCTCGGAACGTCCTCTTGAGGTTGTTTCTACACGTTGAAGGTTCTTATAATGTTGATGAAAAAACATTCTTTGAACAACGTTTTCGGAACGTCCTCTTGAGGTTATTTCTACACAATGAAGGTTCACTTAATGTTACGAGAAAACTTTCTTATAACAACGTTCTCGGAACGTCCTCTTGAGGTTATTTCTACACAATGAAAGTTGTCATAAAGTTACAAGAAAACGTTCTTAGAACCACGTTCTCAGAATGTCCTCTTGAGATTATTTTACACGATGAAAGTTGTCATAATGTTACGAGAAAACGTTCTTAGAACGACCTTCTCGGAACGTCTTCTTGAGGTTGTTTTTACACGATGAAGGTTCTTATAATGTAGATGAAAAACGTTCTTAGAACAACGTTCTCGGAACGTCCTCTCGAAGTTATTTCTAAACGATAAAGGTTGTCATAATGTTACGGGAAAACTTTCTTAGAACCACGTTCTCGGAACGTCCTCTTGAGATTATTTTTACACGATGAAAGTTGTCATAATGTTATGGGAAAACGTTCTTAGAACAACGTTCTCGGAACGTCCTTTTGAGGTTATTTTTACACAATGAAAGTTGTCATAATGTTACAAGAAAACGTTCTTAGAACAACATCCTCGGAACGTCCTCTTGAGGTTATTTCTACACGATGAAGGTTCTCTTAATGAAGGTTATCCAAAATGTTGTACAACATGTTTACCAACATCACAAGCAGCGGACATGAATATAATATTAGTGTGTGTCAATTTAAACCAGTCATTTCTCCCACTCGCATTTAAACGAAAGCAGAGGGAATCTCCCACAGACTACGCCCTTAAAGTAACCAGGACATATAGACTTATAGACAGTTGAATGTCTGTTGAGATTTCATCACAATAAAGTGTTAGTAGATATTAAGCAGACATTCTACTAATTCTCTAAAGATTGGTAGTTGATAAGTAGTTGCAAAGTTACTTATAGTTAGTAAAATGTCTAAAGTGGACTATCGAAATAAAGTGTTACCGCTTCTCCTAGCCCAGTCAGAAAGGGAAATTCTCACGCAAAGATCCTTTCTACTCCAACACTTGGAGAATTTAGGGTCAAAATCAACCTCCAAAAACGTTTGCTCACCCCGACACAGCGGATTGCGTTTTTGGGCATGACGCTCGACTCTGTAGAGACGCGAGGGTGGCTGACACAGGAACGCATGCTCTCGGTCAGACGCGCTGCATTATCGTTCAGAGCAGGTACTCGTGTTCCTCTCAAACAATTTCAGAAGATGCTAAGTCTCATGGCAGCAGCATCCTCACTAATATCGTTGGGCATGCTGTTCATGAGACCGCTTCAGTTTTGGTTGAAAGCTAGAGTCCGTCCCAGAGCTTGGAAGTCGGACCGCTTAACAATCAAGTCACGGACAGCTGCGTGAAACCGATATTGATATAGACATCCCCTCATCTCTTCCTCTCGGGCACAGAGCTTGGCTCTGTCTACTGGAAGAAAGTGGTGACTACGGATGCGTCTGCGATGGGTTGGGGTGCGCACTGTCTCAGCTACATATCAACCACCTGGAGATGTGGGCGGTGATTCTAGCGCTACAATATTTTCGACCGAAACTCCAACATCATCATGTTTTAGTGCGGTCGGACAACATGACAGTGGTTTTATTTATAAGAGGTTTGAGATCCCACTCCCTTTCCAAGCTGGCAAAACATCTCCTCTTATGGGTTCACGAAAACGTGCATTCGTTAAGGGCGACTCACGTACCGGGCATGGCCAACACGGTGCAGAAATTCTCTTGCGCAATGTCCCGCCACCGGGAGAATGGAGACTGAATCTTCAGACTGTCGAGAAAATATGGACTGTTTTCGGCCGAGTGGAAGTCGATGTATTTGCCTCAGAGGAGAACGCGCACTGCCCGACGTTATTCTCGAAACACTGTGATGCCCTGTCACAAGCATGGCCAGCGTGTCTACTGTACGCTTTTCTTCCGGTGTCTTTACTGCCCCAGATCCTCCAGAGGATCAGGGAGGAGAAATGCACAGTGATTTTGATCGCTCCGCTTTGGAAAAAAACAACCGTGGCTCTCCGACCTGTGGCGGCTGATGACGTCAGTGCCTTGGCCGATACTGCTGAGGAAGGACCTCCTCTCTCAAGCGGGAGGGTCGATTTGGCATCTGCAGCCAAAGTTATGGAATCTACACAAATGGTTTCTGAATGGCAACCTTTGCACCTTTCAGGACAAGTGTTAGACACTTTGACTGAGGCTAGGGCCCCATCCACCCGCATGCTCGTTTTTATGTCATCTGTGTGCATTACGGTGCATTCGGTGAGCTCACCATCGTGTTTTGTCATATTGTATTGTTTGTGCACATCTACAGCGCGCTCGCGAGACTCGCCGGCTTGTGTATGGTTTATATGCATCCAGTGCGCATTAAATACTTCACCCGTATGTGTATTATTATGGTACTTTTACTTATTAACTGTCTATATGCTGGTTTTAAGGGCCACACCCTGCGTCTCTCTCCAGTAGGGCACTTCAGTCCGTTGTATATTCACAGCGTTATGGGATAATGTTCCCCCATAGTGTCAGCTACTGGCGCAATGCGAAGTGAACCGTATTGAAAGGGAACGATAAGGTTAATCGCGTAACCATGGTTCCCTGAAGTAATGGGAACGAGCATTGCGTAGCTTGCCGTGCTACAGTATAAATGCCTAATGCAGCAAGTTTTATGGCCGTTTCACACGGTACGCGGTCAGCTGCAAAATCGCCGCGCGGCTTCAGCTTTTCTCTTGTATTGGAAGCATTTTGTGCAGCATTTAGTGCAAATATGTTTGTCTGCAACGGCGCCTGTCATGAAGTACCATGTCCGGAGACGGAATAGGATTTTGGGTGCACGAGCAGGGCGTGTGGACCAACTCCGCCAACCCAGTCTCACCCCATTTCGTCAATATTTGACGACACTTGACCATTCGTCATATGTTGACGTGAAGGGTATACCTTTCGCGTCATTTTTTGACGAACTGGGGACTTCAATACTATTACGTCCGTTGCATTCTCTTTCCTATTTTATTACCATTTGCGCGTCGGTTTAGGGTTAGATTTACATAATGACATCCCTACCCAAACCTAACTCTAACCCCAACGCCAGGTGACAACTGTTTCTAACCCCAACGCCAGGTGACAACTGTTTAATTTCGCGTACACTGTTTAATTTCGCGTACACTGTTTAATTTTGCGTAATCTAACCCTAAACCGACGCGCAAATGGTAATAAAATAGGAAAGAGAATGCAACGGACGTAATAGTATTGAAGTCCCCAGTTCGTCAAAAAATGACGCGAAAGGTATACCCTTCACGTCAACATATGACGAATGGTCAAATGTCGTCAAATATTGACGAAATGGGGTGAGACTGTGTTAACTCCGCTCCACCTATGTAACCGCCCCCGTTTTGCTGCTTTCCGCACATCTCCTATTGAAAAAGAACTAAACACTCGCGGTTTCCGCGTACCGTGTGAAACGGCCTTTATTGGGCTATGCACTTCAGTCGAACAAAGGTGAATTATGGTGGTCGATTCCAGACTTATATAGGGCAAAAGCCCCGCCCTCTTCACGGGTTCGAACGCCATTTGTCTGTAATTTTAACAGACGTTAACCAATAGGCTTCAATACATGACCATGCACAAAAACATGAATCACAAAAGATGCACTCTTAAAAATAAAGATTCCTCAAAAAAAAAAAACATTCAGTCAAAGGTTTGTTAAAGAATCATTTCTTTTTTTACCATTTTACAGTGCAAAGAACCTTTTCTTTTTCTTTTGTGCAACAGAAAGGTCATTTGGATGTTTAAGGTTTTTTATGGAACCATTTAGCCAAGAATGGATCTTTTTTTAGCAGTGTAGCGTTGGTGGAGCATGAAACGCAAAAGATTTCCTAATGGCACAATATTACAGTACAAAGTACATAACATTACAATAATAATGAATGTAAACAACATTCTGTGCATCTACAGTAATGTACAACTCGGCATGACCTAACCTTTATAGACCTGAATTTGTGCATGCACTTAATATGGTCATTTTAATATGACTAAATATTTAACAGTAAATTTGCCATGTAGTGCATTTAAAAAAAACATGTGAACGTAGGGTATTGACTGCAGAGGAAGGAGAAACCCAACCAACTTGATTTGATTCTCTCTTTAAGCTTTCTTTGCTAATTTATCTCACTTCTAAATCCAGTCTTACCTTGTTATTCTTGTCAGCTGAATGTTACCCCTGGGATTCAACTCTCTTTAACAGTGTGGACTTAAAGGAAGTCTCCTCTCTTTGTCTGTCTCATCACACACATTAACCTGAGAGATAATGCCAACGAGGTCAGGGCCAGCCGCAGAGCTGATGGAAAAGAAAGAGCTGGGCACAAAGCGGAGCTCCATTTGCCAGAATCAACTCAATCTGAGCTGCTAACACAAATGATGCAGTATCAGTCTTACATGGCGGTGCTCCAGTTGTAATTAGCAGTAAATCTCCACATACTCCCCATCATGTACCTTTACAATTACAAACAATAAACTGCCAAAGTAAAACTATTTTCTCATTTGTGAAAAGAAAATGGGTCCAAACATTGGCACCACAGTCCTAGGGTGTTGTATTTGGTTGCCACTGTGTTGCTGTTTGATTGCTAATGTGTTTGCAGTGATTTTTAGCTCACTTGGCATACAGTTGCTGTTGTGTTCTAGGTAGGCTGGATCTTATCCAAACATACAACAAGATGTGGCACTGTTATTACTATGAATAGGAGACAATGCAACGCTCAATATGGCTGCTCTGGCGACAAAAGTTCCGCCTTCAAGTTAAAAGAACCAAACGTCAGAGTCATGTGAGGTGACTGTCAACTTATGCTCGGCTGAAACAACTGCAAAAAAAATGTTTAAGCCCAATGTAAGCTTAAAAGGATACTCCAGCCAAATATCAAAATCACCCCATGATTTACTAACCCTCAAGCAATCCGAGATACTTGTACATCATCTTTCAGATGAGCACATTTGGAGTTATTTTAAATGTCCTTACTCTTCCAAGCTTTATAATGCTAGAAACCAGGGATCAGGAAACAATTTCAGACTTTTAACCCCAAATTGATTCTATACAGGGGTAAACCACACAGCTTCAATGGGTTAATAAAGGTCTTCTGCAGGTAACTGATGTGATTTTCTAAGAAAAATATCCATATTGCAATGTTTATAAAGTGTAATACTAGCTTCCAGTAACGTCGCCTTCTTGGACTCACATTAGTTATTACAAACAAGTCTGGGTCTCACCGACTGGGCCTATCCAACAAACCAACCCTAGAGTCTCCAACTCTAACCATGCTGGCATACGGCGGACCACCCGCTGGTTTCCCATTTACCAGAGTTTTTCCCTGATCCCTTAAGCTTGGATGAGCAAGGACATTTACTAAAATAACTCCAAATGTGTTCATCTAAAAGATTATGGAAAATTAGACCCGAGTCCGACCCGAACCAGTGGCATTTTTTTAACTCGGATGTGAACAGCACCGAAGTGTGTGCAGTCTGCAGCCCCGCACGCAGCAGTCAGACAGAAAGAAACCCGCTGGTCTCGCAACCAATTTGGCAAGCTGCTCCATTTGTTTAACTTTGTTATCTGAAAACAACACACAGGTAACCGTTAAAATTTAAAATTTACTCACATGTCTGTCTCAACGTAAATTAAAATACCGCCAGCCACACAATGTCGCAAGCGCTCTTGATGCACACACGCGAGAGAGTTCTGGTTTTTGGGTCCATTCGGCAAAAACATATTCATTGTAAATGAGAGTGCGGATCGGGCCGCATTTTTCTGTCCGAGCCCGGCCCGCGTCCGAACGGGCAGTAACCGAACCCGACCGTAACCCGACAGGCATTAAGATATTTATGTCTGAGCCCGACCCGAGCCTGAAACAGTTAATAATTGCATTGTCATAGCAACATAAACACATTTCCGCACACATGAAGATGGATGGCGATAGTTCATCTTAAAATAAAACTTTTAAGTTTATCAGCTTACCCCCAGACCATCCAAGAAGTAGGTGACTATGTTTCTTCAGTAGAACACAAATGTAGATTTTTAACTCCAACCATTTCAGTCTGTCAGTTGTATAATGGAAGTGGATGGTAACAAAATCCGATAGAGAGAAAAAAACATGCACAGACAAATCCAAATTAAACCCTGCGGCTCGTGACGACACATCGATATCCTAAGACACGAAAAGATCAGTTTGTGTGAAAAACCGAACATTATTTATACAGTACAACATATCCACAGAGAAACGGGAGTCCCGACCCGTATACTCTCTCACGCTGTGCCCCCATTACAGTAGGCGGCAGTATGCACCTATGAAGTTGTTTCGCAAGTCGCAACCTGCTATTAAACATTAGATGAATAAGAAGGTGATGTGAACGCGCGTGTTTCGTTTTAAGATGAACTATCGCTCTAAACAGGCTCATTGGCTACCTACATATTATAATAAGCTGTTTTAAATTTCAAATGTTCAATGCCTTATTGCGCCGAGCCCGACCCGAACCCGAACATAATTTCTAAATATCTATCCGAACCCGGCCCGGCCCGTCGGGTCCCGCCGGGTCCCGTCGGGCTCGGTTCGGGTATCCATCCTCTATTGTAAATTACCCGAGACCCGATGCCGCTGTTATACCTGACCCGTGTCCGAGGCATACGTGAAACTTTTAGGCCCGAACCCGTTCGGGTCTCAGGTCGGACCTTGGGTTTTCGGTTCTAAGTGGCCCAGTGAAGACCTCTATCTCAGATTGCTTGTGGCTAAGTAAATCATGGGGTAATTTTGATATTTGGCTGGAGTATCACTTTAAGAAACAAATGATTTGGTACAGTTGATGTCAAGTTAAATTGTTGGTTTGAAATATGTTGTTTAATTGTAATTTTAGTCCCCAAAACAAAAAACCTGTTCTACAGAGCGTGTTTTGTCAGTGTGTTGTCTCACAATGATGGCACATCCTGTGCCAGCTACCGTAGCTTCACAATGCATTGCCGTTGGTTGCGAGTCACAGTCTCACCTCTAGATGGCGCTAAAATCTACACAGTGGACCTTTAATGGTATTCGTAACTTTTCACAATTGGTTAATGACAGCAAGTATTGTCATTTCTTTAAAGGGGCCATGTTGCAAGACTTTTTTAAGATGTAAAATAAATCTCTGGTGTCCCCAGAGCACATTTGTGAAGTTTTAGCTCAAAATAGAATATAGACAATTTATTATAACATGTTAAAATTTATACTTTGTAGGTGTGAGTAAAAATGTGCCGTTTTGGGTGTGTCCTTTAAAATGCAAATAAGCTGATGAAATTCAAACAGTGATCACAATGACGGTGGTTTGTTGCAATTGAAACTCAATTGTGCTGTGAATTATTTTCTCTCTCTCTCTCTCTCTCTCTCTCTCTCTCTCTCTCTCTCTCTCTCTCTCTCTCTGTCTCTCTCTCTCTCTCTCTCTCTCTCTCTCTCTCTCTCTCTCTCTCTCTCTCTCTCTCTCTCTCTCTCTCTCTCTCTCTCTCTCTCTCTCTCTCTGCACTACATGGCTTTGCCGTTGTTGTATAGTGCAGATTAAGGGGTGGTGTTATTATAATAAGAGCTCCTTATGACATCATAAGGAGAGCCAAATTTCAATGACCTAATTTTTCACGTGCTTGCAGAGAATGGTTTACCAAAACTAAGTTACTGGGTTGATCTTTTTTATATTTTCTAGGTTGATGGAAGCACTGGAACCCAATTATAGCACTTACACATGGAAAAAGCCAGACTTTCATGCCATGGCCCCTTTAATAATTGTGCAGAACTGTTGTACGCATCACAAAACTTTTAACAAGTTACAGTATTGGCCTGTTAACTTTGGCACAGGAGGTATTTGGTAAAAGATGTAGTAAAATGTGGCAATCCAGTTATTAGTATTGGCTGAGTTGTTGACATGGTGGTCTAAGAGAGCATGAAATACCACACGTTTAAAGATCAAAGCTCTGTTCATGGTTTAAGGAGGCAGTCATAAATCAATCTGTAAGAAACTTCACACCAGACGGCTGGCTCTCTTATTATGGAGTTTCCTTCGGGTAAAAACAGAATAAATTAAAACTGCGTCTGATTTTTAGGAAAGAACTCATGAAAATGCACAAATCAGATGATTATGTATCACTTATTAATGGGTCAGTCTGGATAATTGCATTTGCTACCTGAATTGTCAATCTTCCATTCAGAGACGTGTGGCTGAGCGGGTTCAAAAGCGGCCTCGTTTTATCTTCAACTTATTGGGTAAATCTAAATCCACTAAGACCAATTACTTGAGCTACTGATTCGCGTGGACGTTTGGGTCATTTGACTTCCAGCATGGTTAGAGTGCTCGCCAGGTCCTGTTTCTTTTGTGTACATGCTTCAGGTACATGGTTGTACTGGCCACCCTTTTTCCAAGCAATTATAATGAATAGCGACTGGCGCTTTCAAACTTCAAAAAGGACACAGAGGTACCATTAAAGTATCATAATGGTTCATATCATATCATTATGGTGTGCTGTTTTCCAAGTTTTCTGATGATAGCTTGTATGGGAAAAAGCACTGAATTTAAATCATGAAGTCATCTACTGTAGTTCACTACCAGGAAGATGATTATTAAATAAATAAACAAAAATCAATGTATTGTTCAAATTGTATCTTTTGTGTTCTGCAGAAGACAACATTGGAATGTTTGAAGAGTTTGGTTCCAAAACGCAATAAACGAAAAATCCGATATCCGCCTTGTTATTCTGTCAACTTTACTCCCTTTTTTCCAAAACGTAATAATCGCCAGTCTTCCTCCTCTGCAGAATGCAATAAATCTGATCAACAAATCACAGCGAACCATTCCACGCATTGTAAACAACAATGGCAGCGCTTTGAATACACACAGAATCCTAGTTTTCCTCATCTACTTTGTACTTTTTGATCATTAAACAAACAAAATAATACTTTTGATGGCATTGATTTTCTGTGGCGGGGAGAAACGTAAGCCACTGGGGAACTCGCGTGACGGAAAAATGTTTTTCTCACAAGACAGCATCAATCTTCTGTCAAAACTTTTCATTATTTTTCAACGAAAATCGAGCAGGACTAAAACATTTTTACAGCTGATCGCTGTCAAAAAAGTTCAGCGACGACGACGTCCGAAGGATGACAACTGCAATGACAGTTTTCTTAATATGACAAAGTAAGGGTTTTGATTAATGTCATTAATGTTTATTTTTTTAATCAGTATATACCACTAGTCAACTTAATGAATATAACATGGCAAAGATGAATGCACATTTAAAAAAATTATTATTTTTATAAAAAACCTTTGAAAATCAAATTATGGATTTGAATTTTTAATGTTATTCTAACCTTAAGATACTATGTGAAAGTTTGTAACAAAGATAATGGTGGTTTTCATCTTGTCACTTTCTTGGTATAGAAAACACATTTTTACCCAAATTAGTCAAAATGGATTTATTGCGTTTTGGAACCAAACTCTTCATATGTTTTTGTTTTTTTTTGTTTGTTTTTTGTTACAATGCGGGATATGAGGCTGATTCATGTAGGCACACTTGCAAGTGATCTGTTATTTACTGTATAAAGTGAAAATTGCGTAAAGGTTTTATAAATCTCAATTTTGGTTCGTGAACTATTCCTTTGGTAACTGTAGAGCTGAGTTTCTTCGGTCAACTCAATATCAAACTCACAACTTCATGTTTTTGTTACTGTTTGTCTGAAACCATTCACTGATAAACAGTCAGACATAAGCATAAATATTTATGAGCATATAGCCTGGATATCTGTACACACGCAGGGTTTAATTCCTTGCTGTCGTGGTGGTCACAGTAACGTCCATTCGGAAGCGCTGTGGGCGATGTGAGCTCTGTCTCTTATGAGGCCGGCCCACTGTAATGAGCTCATTAAAGTCATGAAATCCGGTTATGAGGCATGACCATCTCTCTCTCTCCGATTCTTGGCAAGCTCTCAGAAATGCAAAAAGATTGAGATTCTGTTTCTTCAGAGTGACCCAGTCAAAACTTTTAAGATGTTTGCCCTAAAGCTGTTATGATGTGAAGCTTGAGAACCCGCATGCATAAACAGTTCTGATGAGCCCTCCTGTTTTCCATGGCACTGGTGCTGGTAATCCTTTGCTCGTCTCAGATACATTAGGGAACGCAGCTTTGTGACTAGAAATGTGACACGCTGTGCATTAAAGAGAGAAAAAACAATCAAAGGTTTGTATGTATTATACATTTTGCCTTTGATGGGAACATAGCAAACAGGATTTTCTTGATGTTATACATTTTGATTTGTTCATTTAACTGATGCTTTAATCCTAGGAAACAAACGAGGTATACTACAACTGAAAGGATTAATTTTAACGAGGGAATAGCATGAGACATTACAGCAATACACTTTTTGCTTTTATATTTTATATACAATTATATAAAACCGCAGTATAAGAAAATAGTGAAAGATTGTTCTTTTTTATTGCTTAACGTCATCATGTTCTATCCATATGAAAAAGCGCATAAGGTTTGTTTATATTTTAACCAAGCATAGGTTGAAACAATGTAGTGTACAGGGGTCCCTTTGAAGTCCATTATGACCAGGGGCCTAATTTATAAAAGTATGCGTAGAATCCCTACTAAAATTGAACGTATGCCAGAAACCTGAGAATTGCGTATGCCAACCAAAATTGAGATTTATAAAACCTTTACGCAATTTTCACTTTATACAGTAAATAACAGATCACTTGCAAGTGTGCCTACGTGAATCAGCCTCATATCCTGCATTGTACACGCCCATTTTAAGCCATAAATAGTCAATGCAAATCACTTCTGATACTGATCCGCATAATAATGAGACTGGCATCCATTTGTTTGTTCGCAAGATGGTGTGCACTCCGTTAATAGATGCAAGCCATTGGTGTAATTCTACAGCTTTGCAATCACACAGCATTAAACACGGAGATAACTGCAGCTTTTATATGTTTACAGCAGTTAGACTGCATGATTTAGTGGTATCACTGAAATAAAATAAATGTCTTCTGCTCCTTTAGTGCACGCGTCTGATATATGTGTGCTCTTCTCCAGCAGCACAAGCGTGCTCTACAAAAGCAGAAATAAGAAAATGAATCATTTTAATTTAAAAACATAAATGGTCATTCCCTTTTACTAACAGACTTATTACTTTAGCGTTCCCCTTATTTTCTTTTTTTAATAACTTACACATGTATAAGTAAATATTTTTTTGTGTGTAATACTGTAGGCAAGGGCACATTTTTCATGCCAGTTTTGTTATGAACACTATAGTTAGTATTATTATAACAAGGATGTAAAGAGTAGCCTAGCGATTGGCCAAGAGTATTTCCACACTTTGACATTTGTTGATAAATATAATATTTTGTTATTCTGCACAGTTATCTAATGGTAGGATATTTGATGACTATCATGTATTCCATGCAGTCAGGCCATCTCCTCCTGCGCTCCCGCGGTGGACAATGAGACAGCGCTGATTAAAATTTTTTAATGATTTTTGGTTTAAGATCGGATTTTACAGGAAGATGTAGGCCTGTATGAAACACTAATCACTTAGTACAAGCACAAATATCACTGCTGGATTTAATTTTCATAATAATGTAGATCTAAAGTATGATATTGAGTAAATTTAAATGTGTGTGTTTGGCATCAATACTTATAATAGTTCGTCTGACATGTAGGCCTACTTCCTAAGGTGACATTGGAGTAAAAAAATCTAAAGTTTAGTTTCATGTGCTCACATGAAACTTTCATGTGCTCACGTGAAACCTTCATGTGCAGAATTTTTTTTTAAAGTTTAGTTTTGCATGCTAAAATGAAACATTAACGTTAAAGCGAAAATTCACATGAGCAAGCTAAACTAAACGCGACAATTTCATGTTTCACGTGTGCACGCAAAAGTTTCTAAACGCGTCAATTTCACGTGCGCACGCGAAAGTTTCACGTGCGAACACAAAAGTTTCACGTGAGCACGCTAAAGTTTCACGTTAGAACGCGAAACTAATCTTTATTTAATTTTTGCTCCATGTCCTCTAAGGGGCTCCGTAGAGTTTACTTACAGGTGCGCACATTTTCCATTGACAATTTCACATTGTCAAGTTTTTTTTATAGATCACAACCTTTACCTAGAAAGTGATGTACGCATGTTTTCAACCCCGTTTTGTGCATACACACGCTTTATAAATGAGGCCCCAGGAAAACTAAGCTACAAAAATAGTTATTTCAAAAATCCTCATTATTATGACGTCAAAACAACATTACTATTTTAGAATATTATAGATTAGTCCAAAAGTACAATAAAAAACAGCCTGTTTACTGGCATTTTAAGGATAATAGAGAGAGTGGAAATGGTTATGTACAGCAGTAGTGGCTGGTGACTTCATTTCATTTCATAATCAAAGTGCATTTCAAACTCCAGTTGCCATGGATGTCGAAATGTGTGCGTTTGTCAGTTCTTTCCCAGTTTTGATGCGAGTTTCATCATTGATTTATAACTGCTGCTAAGTACATACAGTAAAGCGAAGGGGTGCTGTCCAGCCTTTCAAGAGTTTTAAACTGCATTCTCTACAGGTGAAGAGCTTCACTGTTTTGACAAATGGCAATAAAAACATTTAGCACGTCTGCTAGTATTGTTATACAGTATATGTGCCTCTCTGAATTAGCACTGTGTATAGTAGTGGCTATTTAAATTGTTTTAGCGCTACCTGTGGTCATGTGTAATCTCCCACGCTTATAAATTACGCCTAATGTCATAGAGTAGCATGTGGGGCTTGCGCCAAACAATGAATAAATGGTACTGATGTCATACGCCGGTCTGCGCAGCTGTAACGCTAACCTGACATACAAATTCCATCATAACCACAAAAAAGAAAAAAAGAAACCCACCCGATCATCGTTTTCGTGATCGATTGTCGATGTCATGTTCGAGTACTCGAGCAATCACGTACTCGTTCCCATCCCTTTTAGTCAAACGAACCAGGCTTGGGGGGTCAAACGTGCACAGGCCCAGTTTGGTTTGGATATTGCGAGTTGCATTTCAATGTAGAGATGTTGATTATTATGTTGTAGTACGACAGTCAAACACACACTCTTAACACACTGCAAAATTACAATCTATGCTAGTTCAATTTAGTTTTATTATGTGTCTAATTACAGTGAGTGGAGTAATAACCATACATGACACCCAAAAGCAGATACTGCAGTATAGTGAAATTAAAACCACTTACAAATTGGTTTTATGTCCAACTGTTGCATATGTGAGATATACAGCCTTACATTTTTATGATGTCATTTTCAAGTTTATTGAACTAAAAATAAGGGTCCCAAAGAAGCCTCGGGTCGTGTTTCCCATCCACTTATCCACACCATTTATTTGTTGAATTTTATCAGACACATCAATTGTGGCTGGATCTAGTAATGCTTGTCATTATGCAACCGAGGCTTTTTCTAAAGGCCTCGAATTAAGCCTGCATTTTCCACAGGTCCAATAGCAGAAAGCCATTTCTTACTTAGAAGGCCAATTACTGTAAATATGCAGCCCGGTCTGCTTATTCATATCTGGCACTTTCAGGCTGTTTTGACTTTTTAACATTTTGAGCCTTGATGTTGATCTATTATATGTCATCCTCAGCATAGAGAGTTTTTCCTGGAGTGTAGCCAGAGGTAAAGTGAGCTCTTCTGTGAAAATAGCCTTGCTGCAAAAGCATTCAAGAGGCAATTGCATCAAACAAATGCAATGACTAATATTAATCAGATCCAATCAGAGACGCCAATTATCACATGTCCTTAAACCATTTTCTCTATTTGTCAGACAAGGGCTCTTTACACAGATGCATGAGGCTTGAGTGAACTAATGCCGTGTCCCTTTAGTTCAGACTCCAATGTTTATGGTAATGTTAATGCATCTTAGTAAAATAACAGAAGGTCTTATACTGTAGATTCTAAGCACTTTTTTCAGACATTAAATTTAATTAAACAGACAGTTTGTAGGAAGGGACCCAACCATGACTGCTCTGAATATTGCAATTTAGGCTGTTTTAGAGGGGCCTTATGTTTTACTTTTTCATGATGAAGCATTTTGGTTGGTTTAAGCAAAAGCAATTTTCAAGGGGTAAATCTACCCTGAAATGTACAAACAATACAAACATTCATACTTTAAAACCTAAAAGTGTTTTTAACTGACGTCATGTTGATGGTCTGATGGCTCACTCCACCATCGCCTTTTATATTGAGATTAAAGTATTCTGTGAAATGCTTCTGATCCCAGGCCTTTGCTTTGTGTTGAGTGGCTGTGGTTTTGTTTTCTCACAAAAAAAGATTTCACCTTTCATGAGAAGTCTCAGCAAAAGATTGAAGATACCAGCTGCAACACCTGCAAACATGGTTTTCCCTACAGCAGGTTTTGTGAAAAGTATTATCTAAAAGAAATAAAATCACTTTCATATAGTGCAGAACGAGTTTATTTACAGCATAAAAATGATTTTGGACAACAACATAATTGAGGAAAAATGGTTTTGGATGGCTTGAAGTACATCAAAGTGAAAGGTTTAGAAAAATATAGAAAGATTTTTGTCATGGTTTTCTCATTTTTACTTTTTCTGAAGAAAATGTGAGTTTGGTCCATCCAAAACACTTCCAATGCTAAATTGTTTGGCAGGTTTCCATGGCATTCAATAAAAAAAAATACATTCTAGTATTTTTGTCTTGTTTTCAGTAGAAATATCTAAAAATTCTTAAATCAAGATGTATTTTCTTGAGCAAAATGACCTAAGAAAATAATACTAGTTTTTAGACAAAAAATATACAATTTAAGTGAATTAGTGCTTAAAACAAGCAAAAATATCTGCCAATGGGGTAAGAAATTTTTACTTGAATTAAGTAAAATCTTATTTCACAATTTTTTTTCTCAACCCATTGGCAGATAATTTTGCTTGTTTTAAGGACAATTTCACTTAACTTGTATATTATTTGTCTAAAAACTAGACTTATTTACTTAGGTCATTTTGCTCATCAGAAAAAGCATCTTAATTTAAGAATTTTTAGATATTTCTACTGAAAACAAGACAAAAATACTAAGTAAGAAAGTCATTTTTTGCAGTGTAGATTGTTAGCAGGTTATATGGACACTGAGGGTTTTTTAACTCTTTCCCCGCCAGCGTTTTTTAAAAAATGTTGCCAGCCAGCGCCAGCATTTTTCATGATTTTCACAAAAGTTTAATGCCTTCCAGAAAATGTTCTTCTTTAAATATATAAACGAACATATATCAGATGAAAGAACAGACTCTCATGCTTTCAAAAAAAAAAAAAACCCTACCTTAGTTCTCTTGTAATCACCCCTCAAACATTGGTAGGTTTCTTCAAAAACACCCAATTTTGAGCAAAAAGCTGAGATAATTCCATTTTTGTGAAGGACTTTTGATAGAGATCAGATGCAGAGCGATCTTTAAAACATACACGGAGTTCTTTCTCTTTCACGTGAGGCGCTACTTCCGGGTTGTATAAGTTGCGGAAGTGCGGAAAGACGGAAAATCTCGTCATTGGCGGGGAAGCATTTTCTCTTAATTAACGAGAGGTCTCGTCAATGGCGGTGAAAGAGTTAAAGGAATTTTAGGTGTTTTGCTATTCATTTGTTCTGGGTGGCCACATTTACACTCTCATATCACAGTAAAACCCTATACTGCCCTACAAAGCCAAAGCGCAATAACTACGCATTTGGTCAAAATTTAGTTAAGGGTTAAAATGGGCTTTGTGAGATCTGTTGTGTCTCCTGGTTCAATTTTGTCCCGTTTCAGAGAAACGTGTGTGCCAAAATTGCAGGAAAATGTTTGACTGGCTGGTGTAAAAAACTTTAAGGGCATTTTTCTCAGTTTCAGTGTCTGCACTTAGCCATTGTAGGGCAGTATAGTAGAGGTGTTTTAAAACCTTAGCCATTTAAATATTTGGCAGATGCTTTCATCCAAAGCAAACTTCCAGTGCAATCAAACTACGTGTACTGTGCAAAGCTTTATTTTTTTTTGCGTGCACAAATACATTATTTTAAATGTAGACACACAGCAATCACGCTCATATAGAGAGTGACATGGACATGACACATACAACACACACGCAATGCTCTTTTATCCAGGTGCGTCGGCAATGCAGCCAGTTAAAAATACTTTGGAAAGCACTTTGGAAAAAGAAGGAAAGCGTTGTGTTTTCTGCACGGTTTTAGATTCAAAATGTGAATTAGACCACCATGTCATTATTCAATTTGTTGTTTATTGTATAGTGTTCATATATAATTACTTCAGTCACTTTGTAAGAAAACAGCTATAAATGACACGAAATTTGAGAGCAGTATTAAAAACAAAATAAAATTATAAGCTAAAGTTACACGTAATTAGTATGACCAACCTTTACACTTGAACAATAGCAGGAACCGGCAGGCTCTCTTAAGGGGACATTTCACAAGACACAATTTTAAGATGTCAAATAAATCTTTGCTGTCCCCAGAATACCTATGTGAAGTTTTAGCTCAGAATACCATATAGATCATTTATTATAACATTTTAAATTTGACACTATTTAGGTATGAGCAAAAATGTGCTGTTTTGGGGTGTGTCCTTTAAAATGCAAATGAGTTGATCTTTGCACTAAATAGCAGATTAGGGGGCAGTGTTATCCCCTTCTGACATCACAGGGGGAGCCAAATTTCAATGACCTATTTTTCACATGCTTGCCGATAATAGCTTATCAAAACTTAGTTACTGGGTTCATATTTGGAAAAAGTCGGATTTTCATGATATGCCCCCTTTAAATGAAATGAAACCTTAAAGGGACATTCCACTTTTTGGAAATAAGCTCATGTTCCAGCTCCCCTAGAGTTAAACATTTGATTCTTACCGTTTTGGAATCCAAGGCTCCAGGTCTGGTGCTAGCACTTTTAACATAGTTTAGCACAAACCATTGAATCTGATTAGACCATTAGTATTGCGCTATAAAATAACCAAAGAGTTTTGAATTTTTTTCCTATTTAAAACTTGACTCTTCTGTAGTTACATTGTGTACTAAGACCGATAGAAAATTAAAAGATTGCGATTTTCTAGGTAGATATGGTTAGTATTATAGTCTCATTCTGGCGTAATAATCAAGGACTTTGCTGATGTAACATGGCTGCAGCAGGTGTAGTGATATTACGCACTGCCCGAAAATAGTCCTCTCCCATTGAGAGTAACCAAGGGGACTATTTTCGGGCAGTGCGTAATATCATGATTATCTTGATTATTACACCAGTTTGAAAATATAGTTCCTAGCCATATCTGCCTAGAAAATCGCAGCTTTTACTTTTCTGTCTGTCTTAGTACACAATGTAACTACAGAAGAGTCAAGTTTTAAATAGAAAAAATATCCAAACTCTTTGGGGATTTTTTGTGCGATGCTAATGGTCTAATCAGATTCAATGGATTGTGCTAAGCTATGCTAAAAGTGCTAGCGCCAGACCCGGAGATCAACTGAATGGATCTCAAAACTGTAAGAATCAAATGTTTAACTCTAGGGGGGTTGGAAAATGAGCATATTTTCAAAAAAAGCGAATTGTACCTTTAATTTGGATTCTAATCTAATGACTTCAGGACTTCAGTCTCCTCAGAACAGTTCAAGATGTGTTTAGTGCCAAGGGAGGTCACACTAAATACTGACTTTTGCCTTTTTATACAAGTAATGTACAAATATACAATTAAAACTTTGCTAAAACAACAAAAATGATGGTGTCCCAACAAAGTGCTCCATCAGTTGAGCTACATGAATACTATCCCCAAAATGAGCAATTGTTTGGCACTTATCAAAGAGTGAGCAGCATCAAAGACCCAACAATTGGTAAGATGGGGGAAGAAAAAAAGAGCAGAGCGAATTATACAATGACAATATCCAAGGGGAGCACACTTCCCTGCTGAAGAGAGTGTGCTTGTTTCACAGCAGAGGATGAGAGTTTGTTTGGAGGGCTCAGGGGGCAATTATAACCTCATAAAAGGCTTCAAATAAAGAGTGTAATTACTCCACTGTTTCTGAAGTGTGTGATGTGGGTCTGTGGCATTAAAGGTGTGAAATCGTCTATAGTGAGGATAAATGGAGGTCTGTTTTGGACGGGCAGCTTTAAGGCAAAAAAGGGGAGCTGCAGATAAAGAGTGTTTTGTGCTTCAAATAAACATCACTATCCGCTGACGGTGCTTGAGGTGGGCCGGCTAGGAGTATTGGCAATTCTTTTCACAGTACCGGGAATAATTTTTGCGTATCGGGTGCTCTCATAAACCACAGTCTGCTCCGACTAGACAAAAAAGCCAAAATTGTGACTGTCTGCATTAAATTTGGTGCAAATTGCAGCTTGTACAGGCCAAAAAGCTATCTGTTCAAATACGAAGGGGCTTTTTGATCGTCATGTACAACCACCAATCATATTTCACCTGATTATAAGCGAGATGTGTGTCAGAAATGATGGTTTAACATACATGCGTTGGTATTTCATATGTAAACAAGCAGTCCTACTTCACTTTAAGGGCTGCTCAGTGTGCATTCTTTGCCCCTAAAGCAATTTTCAGCCTGAGATTTGGCAGAGCTGCAATACAGTTTGTAAAAGTGGATATAAAGAGATTCAAATTATATTTATTTGCATAAACTTTCAGCTTGACAAAGTAAAGAGTGATTGAGAGACAGAATAAGTTAAAGAATGATGCAACAACAATCCTATGCCAAACAACGGCAACCTTTGTGCCACTCAGTTTCACCTGCCGGGGCACGGCACCATGTCTTTTACCCGTCCATCATGGCTTCACACACACATGCACACATTCCCTCGGGGCAGCGCCATCGGCACTCGCAGTCAGGGTTCATTGCATCGCTCTTACTTCACCGTCTGGAGATACACACACAAGCACACACACTTGAATACACTTCAGTGCACTTCTTTAAAATACATCATGCAGAGAGCTTTGAGCAACATATACTCTGTTATGACCTCACTCCAGAGGAGGGAACTGGCACAGGGGGAGTGAATATGGCCTGCAACGTCTCTCTCTCTCTCTCTCTCTCTCTCTCTCTCTCTCTCTCTCTCTCTCTCTCTCTCTCTCTCTCTCTCTCTCTCTCTCTCTCTCTCTCTCTCTCTCTCTCTCTCTCTCTCTCTCTCTCTACACACACACACACACACACACACACACACACACACACATATATATATATACACCCATCTGTTTTTTGCACTCAAAATTTAACAGCAACTTACAGCAAAATTTACAGCAAAGATTAAAGAATCAAATAATTTAACAAAAGTACAAGAATAAGCACACAAATAAGATTCACTAAAGAAAAATTTAGGGCTGTAGCGTAGCCCAATAGCCAGGCCTTGTTGCACCATGTTTTTTTGTTAAATCATCCCAACACTGCTAGTGTATCCTCACACGATTGGTTGTCTGCTATGTCATGTGGTTGCAAGCTGAATGCAAAAACATAAAAGAGAGCGAGAAGATCAATCGCTTCACGGTATCTCCCATTCCCCAGGGAGAAAACCGGTGCCGCAGTGAGGAGAAAAGCAGAATCCTGAGCTCTCCGGATTTAGACCCTTTTCATCGATGACATAACTGTCTAGCATCACCGTAGCGGATGTCTGAGTCACTTACCAAATGCTTATACTCTTTTTACATCTCACTTAGAGGGCCATGTCAGGAAACACAGCAGTCCAACCCAGTGTCAGTGCTCTAAAGTGCAGCTCCAGCGCCTTTGACAGCATGTTAACCTCACCGTAGCCGAACAGGATTATTTCAGGGAAAATAGAAACGGAGTGAAGCTTAGCTTGATGCAGGGTTTAGCATCTTAACGGGTAAGCTCTCATGGATACAAAGCACCTACTAGAATATTGTGAAGGAGAATACTTCTTAAAAAGATTACAGGCGGGCAATCCGTTATTCCGACGTCAGGACGCATTTTCCAAATTACCTTACAGGAAATTCTGTGTAATGAGAGACTGAGAGGGGCTGATTAAGGAAAGCGTGCTGTAAAATTGCTTGAAAGTGAGTTAAAGCCTCATTCGCTCATGTAAACCAAAGCAGTATTGATCCGGCTGCCCTGCAGAGATTTATGGGACTGAACGCCTTTCTGGAGTCAATAATCATCCAACATACATGAACTAGCCGTATAAAAGCTATTTCCACTTAACTCGGCACTTACAATGTAAAGATGTATTAAACTAGTTTGATCTTTTTCCAATGGCAAAAATTTTGAATGCATCATTTGAAATTATTACTGTACATTTTACAAACTCTCTTGTTGTAACCCCAACGATCACTCATGTTACTGTGGGGCTGTTTGTACCTGGTATAAAGATACGTTTTTCGCAATTGCCACAAGCGTACAAGAGAGACACATTCCGTTTACACCTGGTATTTTATCTCTTTTGTCCAATTTTGACCGCTTCTGTCCTGATTACTTTAAGGGGATGGTCTGTGGAGACTGTGAATCTTTGCTAATGATCAATTGGTGTGGAAAAGTTATCTGCCAATTTCACGGATAAGGCTTAAATTACACACAATATTAGGTAGATGTTATTATCAACATTATTATGTCCGGACAACTCATTACAATAATGTTTGCAAATTAAAGAGTTTAATTAAATCAGTAAATTAGATTTTTTTATCTTACAAGAGTGCATTAAATGAAAGGCGCTGTGCATGATTTTAGAGAAATGCTTTGGAAAAGGGAGTCGGCCCAAGTACCAAAACACACTTGTAGCCAATCGTCAGTAAGCATCGTGTCTACTTATCGACATTGTTGCCTGGGTTGAGTATGTGTGAGGCGGGTCTATCAAAAGGAGGTCCAGATTCTATTGTGGCAGGGGCGTGTTTGTTTAGGTGATTTCAAATGTCAACATTGGCTTTCAGAGATCATGCACCCCACTTTTAAGTAGCGCTAACAGATCTAACAGATGAAATTGTGCCTGTTAATGATCAGTTTTGTGTATTTTCACATGAGGCTAGGTAGCCACGTCCATATGGGCCGATCCCGTGAGTGCCCACCGAAATGGCGAGAACCGACGGAAAACGCCAGATATGCTCAATTAATTTTAACCAAAAAAGCTCTGATTGGTGGATATCACAAGTAATATCTACAATGCATGCAGAAAAAGAGGCGCTTAACATTTTGCGTGTAAACTTTAATGTGCCGCTTTCCTCCTTCTTCCCAAAGCACTTGGGTGCTCTCATAGTGTCTGCCATTTCTTGACATTGTGGCGAGCACCCGCCAGGACATATGACCATGTCCACATTATATCTAACTGGTCAAAAATCAAGCCTGTCACAGCTGTATATTGCAAATCATAGTTGCCAAAACAAAAAACTGTGATTGGTTGCTTACATGAGGGCCAAACAGACCCTCAAGGGGGTCGCACACCGGACGAGAAGTGCAGCCTTGCGCCATGAATCTAAAAACAGAAAACAATATTTTCTATGAATGCACGCACACTGGCGGCGCCTGCCGGCGGCTATCCGCTGTGATTCAGGATGCTGCTCAAATTCCTGTCGCGCCACTCACATAGTTTAATATTAAATTACATCTTATTTGTCCCAAATCTTTAGGGTATAACATTCGCTGCTAACGTATATTTTGTATTTTGAAGTAGACGCTATCTGACTAAGCTTGCTCTATTTAATGTGCACTTCCGGTGTACGATACTGTACTTCCGAGTTGTCCTAGATCCCCTTTACTGTCAACGAAGGCAATTTTGTCTAGTACAAACTGGGATGTGCACCAGTCTGCCTACTGTTAAATGTCTGGTTATACGAGACTGTGGAGTACCTAACTCTATATGGCCTCACATCTGTTCTAATATGCTGTCTATATCTAACTAACAAGGAGAGAAATTATGGTTGAGATCACTGGGACACAATAGACTGGCATTGGGTCTCTCTCCCAGGATTTGTCATCTCGTGTCCTAAGATTCATCAGGTCGATTCTCCATTCTTCTGTTCTCTGTGTGTCTCTATGTAATAAAGCCAAATCCATTTGGGGACTCCTAAGAGCAGAAGCTGGATGACGGCCAAATCAGCTGGCACACAACGCAGCTACCCCAGTCAAATGCGCTCTCCAGTACACGGTCTCAATCCATCCTCACTCTCACGTCCACTGCAGGATATCTCAAAAGCTCTTTCCACTTCTATAGACTGACTCAGGTGTGCGTGTACCTAATTCATAAAACCCTCCAGTGGTTAAGACATGTCTCATTCTTTTCCACAGTACTAACATTGATTCTGCTGTCGGCACATCTATATTAAAAGATAGAGACTGCACTTAACCCCTATTAAGCCAGACACTCAATCAATTGGGTGTCAAAAATCTCGCTTTGATAAAATTGCATTAAACCATTTAATGGTCATCCAATTTCACCCTGGGAATAAGAGAAGAGACACTGCAGTCTCTCTTGTGAGTCTTCACATTGTTAAGCTGACTTTATCTGGTTAAATCATGGGCAGTTAAGATCAGTGGATATTTAGGGCTTAGCCCAAAGGCCAACTTTGAAATACTGGTTATACTCATAATACACTTTATATGTAATGTTGAATCGTTACATCTGGAAGATGTCCTGTGTATGACATACATTTTAAATATCGCAGAAATTAAAAATGATAAGAGTTTTAGTTTAGAAGTTGTGTGATTCTTAAACTCTCCATTGAAATGTGGTAGTACAGTAGGAGAAAAAGGAAAACGCTTTAGCTATGTGTAGGGTTAGCATAGGGTAGCATGCTAAATATGCACTGCAATGTTTCTTTTTTTTTAATCGATTTAACTTGTATTAAAATATTGGTACCACTTTATTTTACAGTACGTGTACTTATCTTGTACATATATGGTAAATATGTTGTACTTACAGACAAATGTGTGCTACTTACTTTTGAGTATCTACATGGTAATTAAATGGTATCATTACTGTACTTACCAGTGGTACATACTTGGTAGTTATTATGTAACTCTAGATAAGTACTGGGTAATAACAGATACATACTTACCTGTGTAGTGTAGGTATACATTAACTTAAAAGAAACACTACTGTACTTACAAATGAATGTACAATATAAGTATTTAGTACTTACAGGCAAGTGTGGGTTGATGTCAGGTATGAAACACTACTGTACCTACAAATTGTATGTACATGGTAAGTGTGTATTACATATACTGGCACATATAGTGTATATATAGGGGAGAGCGGGGCACAACCTAACCCTTTTTGGTTTTGGCTCAATCATTCAAAAAAATATTTTTAAGTTTTATTTTATTATTATTTTTTATTATTATATTTTATTATTTTTATTATTTTATTTATATTTTTAAGTAATACATTTAATTTTTACACAAGCAACACACACATCTCTGCTACAAATGACCATTTGAAGTTTGTTTCTAGTACTTACCATTCTTGGACAATTACACCAAACGTGACAGAATTGCAAACGTTACAACTTACCCCATAGGTGGGGTTAATTGTAACAGGCAGGGGGTTAGTTGTAACACTTGCTAAAAATTAAGTTTGCAGGCAAATATTTCAATACTAATTTGTCTATATAATTGAAGTGGATATTGTTTATATATTTTTCTATAATAGACGGGTATCAACACTGTATTCATTCATCCAGCCCTTTTCTAACAATAGTTCAAATATAAATGGATACAAATGTCTAAATATGTGAGAAAAAGCAGCACAATTATGACAAAGCTTTTTTTTTATATGTGACCCAGTCTGTAATAACCATACTACAGTTTCAAAATCAAATTCTGAGATAAAGAGCATCAAAGTCTATATTTTAAGCCTTTCATTTCATTATGATTTCAATCTTTGACGTGATCTTATTCAATTAATATTAAAGATATGAACAAAATAAATTTGACACACAATTCTTGTGTAGCCTATTTAAAACAATGGCAAGAATTATGCTAAAGTTAGCGGTTTTCATATTGCTGCAGACATATTTCAAACAATGCTATGTTTTAGTCAACAAGACAATTATGATTAATGATTAATATGACTTAGCATTGGATTTGGTATCTTACACACCCAACTTTGAGACAAAAAAAACATAAAATGTACTTAAATGCCACCAAAACACTCTTTCATCAATAACTCTCTGGGAAAACGCTTAGGTTACTCACGTAACCCCGGTTCCCTGAAATAACGGGAACGAAGCATTGCGTCAGTTAGCTGACGCTATGGGGGGAAACTCCTGTTTACTCCGTGACTGAAGCCTATTGGTTAACGTCTGTACAAAGTACAGACCAATGACGTTTGAACCCGCGCGCGGGAGGAATGCGTCCCTATATAAGCGCGGTTCAATCGTCAGGAGCTCATTATATTCGACTGAAGCGCGCAGCCGAATAACACTCGCTGCGTAGACGTTTGTAGCACGGCAAGAGACGCAATGCTTCGTTCCCGTTATTTCAGGGAACCGGGGTTACGTGAGTAACCTAAGCGTTCCCTTTCAATACGGTTCACTTCGCATTGCGTCAGTTAGCTGACGCTATGGGGGAACGTAATCCCATCACGCCGTGCATACACAACGTACTGAAGTGCCTTACCGGAGAGACACTGCGTGTGGCCCTATACCCGGCATATTCACAGCTTTAAAAGCAAATGTGTAAGCACCATATAAATTGTTGACGCGCACACGGTGGGGTTTTAAACGCACCGGGGGCACATAACATAGCACAAGACGGCGAGGTACCGAGCGCGCCGCGGCTGTGCGAGATAAGTAAATTCAGAGTCACGTTGGTGAGCTCGCTGAGCGCACCGTGGTGTACACATAAAACGCATGAGCGTGCATGATTGAGCCGAGAGAACCTGCGCTCGTAGGGCAGGGACGTCTAAGCTGTACAATCTGACAACGTAGACGGCGAAGACCAGCCGGCCGCGTAGCAGATATCAAATATAGATATAGATACCCCTGTAGACCAAGTTCATGAAGAAGCCAAACTCGCACAGAGTGGGCTCTATATAGGACATAGCTCATAGAGGGGCGTGAGCCAGTGCGATGGTTTCAACGATCCATCTAAATAACCACTGTTAGCAACAGACATACGTAGTGAGTGATCTGCGCAGCTCACGAACGGCCGATCTGACTATAATATGCGGCAGAACGGTTCGTAGCGTGGGATTATACAGATACCACAATAGTGTGAACCCAGGTGCACCCTCGAGCGCATCGGGATGCATATAGGTAGTATTATAGTGCACAGATCGGTGAGCTTTCCAAGCGCGCCGTAAATGTGTATTGACTATAAATTGCACGGGCACAGGTGAACACTTGAATACATCGTGAATGCATATAGATGAATCAGAGTGTTATAATGCACAGGCCGGCAAGATTCTCGAGCGCGCCGTCATGTGTTCTGATAATAAATTGTGCGCACACGGGTGAACTCTTCAGTGCACCGTGAATGCGTATAGATAAATCAGTGCACAGAACGCGCCGTGAATGTGTACAGATATGATTGATGAACGTAACGGTGGGCACCCAACGCACCGTGAACGTACACAGATGAACAACAATGTATGTGTCACAAAGCATAACACAGCTGTGTATACAGGTGAGCTTTCCCAAGCGCATCTTATTGTATACCAAAATGTTATAGCGTGTACATGTGAGCTTCTCTAAGCGCACGGTGGACGCATATAATTAAAAACCATATCGTGCATACAGGTGAGCTAATGGGCGCACCTTTAATGCAACAAACCTCAGTAGTGCGCGAAGCAGGGATGTCGAAGCTGTAAACTGACAACGTGGACGGCGGGGACCAGCCGGCCGTGTCACAATTGTCAATGAGAAACCTCTAAGACCATGCCCATGCTCTAAGACAAGTGAGCATGATTGTCACGGGAGGTGATAACGTCAACGATCCATAAATAGCCTGTATTGACAGGTGCTCTAGTGAGTGATCTGTGACGCAGATGAACAGCTGATCGTCTGATGTACGTCAGACGTATGTGTCATACAGGACCTTGGACAGTTCCAGAGCGCTGTGCCTCGGGCACCGTCCGCATCTGAGAAATGACAGGCTTATGAATAAAGTGAATGGCCAGCCGTAAAAGCATGGTTCGCTGTTACCGCCGCCGTCCGCATCTGAGAGATGACAGGCTTGTGAATTAAATGAATGGTCGGTCGTAAAAGCGTGGTTCGCTGTTATCACGGCCACATAGATATAGGTAGGGGAGAGAGCCGCCGTGCCTCTGTAGTGAGGAGAAAAGTGTTCCACCGGCGATTCGCGGGGGGTTTTGACTTTCAAATGTCACTAGACAGAATGGATCAGACTTTGCATAAGGACGCCTTGTGAAAGGGGTCCTAGCAGCTTGTGTCAATGTGTCATAAGGCACGTAATGTAGGTCGTGTCCCACGGATGCCATCTCCGCACGCCCATCGTAATGGGTTAATATTGGTAGTTAAGCATGAGATGCGTATCACTCTGATTGAACATAGCTTATAAAGCGATGCAATGAGTTTATAAAGGAGATGACTCGTCAGCTTGTTCAGGGGGCGAGATCTCAGTCTGGTTCGGTAAATAATGAAACCACCGTAGATTGCCCGACCGCATTATCACAATAACACGGTCGAGAGTGCTGCAGTGCTAAATCATCCGCTTAATGTACCGTATTCACAGTACAAGGTGATTTATATGAGACAAACGGCGTTCCACGCGCCGAAGGCTGATTGCCGTCGTAAAGCGTGTTCAACCCACAGCAAATGCTGGGCTAGCTCGTAATGACAGCACTTCATGCAGCCGTGTGTAACTTAAGCAAGCTTCCCGGCCGTCAGCTCGGGGCGGGACCTTTGCTTAGTCAAACTGAAGTGGACTTATGAACAGAATGCCACGATATTCAGCTTTCTGAGGCTCGTTAGAGGGGTACGTGTGCCCGTCTTAAACGAGATGCCGCGCGCGTCTGACTGTGCGCGCGCTTTAAGCTTTGAAACTTATTGTGGCGGGTAGCAAGCTCACTTGAGGTTGATATTACCCTTAATATCTCCGAGTATTGGAGCGGAGGTGTGAGCGTCTTCGGATCCGCTAATATAAATCAGCTATATGGCCGAAAAACGTCATAAACCGCTTGGCTGTAAGCCTTTGAGTGGCCGTCCGGAGAGGGCGCGATTCAAACGCTTGGAGCCATGCAAAAGTCTGAGGCTGTCCTTCCTCTAGGAAGAGAGAATAACAGCCGTAAGACCGTGCTCGTTTGCGCCATCAGCATCGTAGCGGAGAAACTGAGGTGGGCTGCGAGCGAATTTGGCAGAAAGGTGTTAGAGACACCGTACAGTCGTGGGGTGTCAATACACAGTATATGGCCAAACCGGGGTTTTTTCGGCTAGCGTCGATAGAATTATGGACAGCGGGCCGTGTGTGCGTATTACTGATTGCTTGTCAGTAAGGCGATAAAGTGTTTAGAGACACCGTACAACCGTGGGTGTCAAAACACAGTATAGTAAGCACGGAAATTACTCTTTTTAGAGGAATTAAATACCGTTCGCCACTATAGTGAGGTCGCATAGCCGACAGTATTACACAGTATGTTTGGATAAACAGCACACAGAAAACATTTCAGGGCAGTCCAGCCGAGGCGCGACATAACCCCTTTTCTCCCAGACAGTTTCGTTCTCTGTTGATGCAGCTGTGCTGCGGAGACCAGAGCTCAGCCGTTCAGGTGCACAAGCCTCAGTAGTGACGGTGACCGAACGGCTCACGGAGCAGGGTAGTATGTCTAGGTGGTTTAATGTCAGACTGAACCCATCGCAGAGAGGAAGTCTGCCGTGAGGCCCGCGGTTTTGCCGTTTATTAAAAGGGCAGAAAAACCGGGTATATATATAAGAATGTACCAATATTCAGCGCACTGATATAGGACGGGACTGAATAAAGGGAGGTATTCGGGCCTCAGTATATTATAAACAAATTCGTTCTGCCTCTGATTCCGTCTAAACCAGAGAGAAATTACCAGGCAGACAAAGAATGAGCTATCTGAAGTGAGATCGGCTCAGGCCAGTAAAGCTCTATAATAAGTGTTTTAGCGCTCCAATAGAGGCGTGTCCGCCTTATCGAGCAGACGAATGAGATCGTGCCGCTCCAGGAGGGGAGGGGCATGAAGCTCTCTTATAATGAGTGTTCTTGGTGCTCCAATAGCGGCGAATCGGCCCTATCGAGCAGACGAATGAGATCGCGCCGCTCCAGGAGGGGAGGGGCATGAAGCTCTGTAATCGTTGAACACTGGACAGCTGCATTTAGAGGCAGCGAGCCGTAATACCGCGTGCTAGCTAAGCCGTTAAGAGACCTCACCACTGTGGGGAAAGGAGCGAGGGACTCCGCGAGCGTGGAGCACGAGTGGCTGTGCTATGACAGAGACAGGGGCAGACCGCCCGTGTTTGCTTGTCGTATGCATCTATCCAGGTCTACGGTTCCCCGCTTGTTCATCTCAACAAGAGAGGAACGGCAGAGGGGAGCAGCAACACAGACAGAACAGCCATGCGTCGTGACGGTATCACCCGATGCACTCGGGGGATTAATATATGTGCCAGAGATCTCGCCACTGAATGTAAGAGGAGCGAAGGGACTCTGTAAGCATGAACGGTTGCGGTGTGACAGAACACAGGGGGGGTTAGTCCGTGTGTGCTTGTCTATGCATCCATCTAGTCTCATGGCTCGCCGTGTGTTCATCCCGGCGAGAGAGGAACAGCAGGGGGAGCACGAAACATGGATAAGACAACCAAAGCATAAGCGCGGTCCCGGCGTGGGAGGTGCCAGACCGGTAACGCGCTCGGAGGAAATTCATAGCAGAGATGCTCACCGAGCCGCTGTGCTGGACGCTATTACAACAGCGCCTGCTCTTTTAGCTTATAGCTTTATATTAAAAATATTGATCTTACCGGGCGGCCGCAGGGGAGACCTCGTCAGGCGTGTGTCCGCTGCACAGGGCTCGTACCACGGCAAGCGAAGGCTATCTTCGGTTCTCGGCCGGAAAGCGGCAGGGGAAGACGCTAGACCTGGACTCTGCTATCTTCGGTTCTCAGCCGGAAAACGGCAGGGGAAGACGCTAGGCCTGGACTCCGCTGCAGGGCTTTTGTCAACGGCGAGGTAAGGCTTCTTCTTTTTCTTCGGAGCAGCGAGAGGTTCGCGCTGAAGGAGAAAATAATGAGCTCCTGACGATTGAACCGCGCTTATATAGGGACGCATTCCTCCCGCGCGCGGGTTCAAACGTCATTGGTCTGTACTTTGTACAGACGTTAACCAATAGGCTTCAGTCACGGAGTAAACAGGAGTTTCCCCCCATAGCGTCAGCTAACTGACGCAATGCGAAGTGAACCGTATTGAAAGGGAACATTATACATTTCCAATAATTTGCGGGAGATCGTCATTTGGCAGCGTAAAAAGTACCGGAAAAACGAAATGCTCAACCTTGTGCAACAATGTAAAAAGTCTGTGCTACAACTAACCCCGCATTGGTTTTTGCCCAGCGCACCCCTACTATAACTAACGAGAAACATTACTGAATTTACAAATTTTATATACACAGTAAATGTGTGGTACATGCAGCCCAGTGTAAGTTAATGAAAGACACTTATAGTGTACATATATAATAACCAATAATTAATAACAAACACGATGTGCAATTTTTGTACTCAGTATCTTTGTCCTTTTTTGTACCCTTTAAATCCAAACATTGAATACTGTATGCATTAATACTGGGTACATTCACTAGAACGATCTGGAGCAACAAAAATGTCTGGTATGTGGAAATTAATGTGTTTTTGTGTTATTGTATACCAAATACACAAAATGAAGTCTGTTTTAGCTACAAAATAGGTGCTCTCTTTAACAATGTAAACAAACAAACAAAAATAAATATCAGTTAAATATCAAAATATAAATTGGATTGTGCATGCGCACGCATATCCCAACTAATCTCCACTTGCCAGATACTATATTATGCCAATCAACCTTGTTACTTTTCAATGTATTAAAATGAAATCTCATTTATTATTTCATTAAAACTATTGTGATATGCGATATGCTCATATGAGAAATTCTGGTATATTGAACAGCTCTAGTTTTGTGAATTTGATGATTGTTCTGTGTCATTGACTTTTTAGCTTTGTTCAAAAATAGAAAATTATATTGCTCAGAAGTTTTTCTTTTATAGCTCAAGACATTTGAAAAAGTTTCAGTTATAGATCATTTATGTATAAACCACAAAATCCCAGAAAAGTGGGAAATTGACAGCTTTCGATTCTGATAAAAGCTTTACAAAGGGCTATATTTCCTACACAAAAGCTAAGTGCTGCAGAAGAAGAATATGAATTATGTTGCATTTTTTGCAATGCTATTCCTAGATACGGTCGTCAAGTCACATAATCCAATTAGTACAGTGCAGATGAGTTCCCACTGTGAGTTTTAAAAGCGACACGTGTGTATAACATGACCCACAGAAAGCAAATGCATGGGCTTATTTTGAAGAGATAATAATGTGGCGATGTGAAACACTTTCTTAAAAGAAATAATAACATGCAAATGTGACTGAAAAAGTCACATAAGCCATGCAACATGACAACAAAAGCAGTAGCGGAGTGTTAGAGTCTAGAATAAGCCAGTGTTTGAATTTGCTCTCTATTTAATCTCATTGCCATCTAACAAAAAGAAGATACATACTGTATTTACTAGGGGTGTGACGAGACACTTAATCCACGAGACGAGACAAAACACGTGATTGGGTTCACAAAAACGAGACGAGACGATATTTTTACACTTTTTAAGAAACCCTCAATGATAAAATAAATGAATAAGAAACTGAAATCACATTATTTTTAAATGTTTTAACTAATCAAGGACTGGCCCTAACAATTATTTTGCTAACTGATAATTAAGTAATTTGTTATTTTGGGGTAATAAAAATAGACCCAAGTGAGCAGTAGCATTTAAAATTACATAATAACGAAGATGCAATAATAATTGGTTCAAATTAAGTATTAAAACCAAGTTACATTAAACAACATTAACAAACACATTACATTTGTGGCCTATGAATAAAAAGCATTATGTATGTATTATAAAAAATGCCTGCAGGGGGCGATAGAGGACTCGTCTTGCGGACGCTGTCTTCACTTTCACTTTCACTTTAGACGGAGAGAAATGCTTATTTTTAGCCAAACAATGTTTAAATCCATATTAATATTTAATATATGTCAATTTCTTTACACTAGAAATGATACAGCCACTGTCATTTTTAGCAAGAACATGCAGACATTAAATCATGTAAACTCTGAGTGAGGGTTTAATCTGCTGAGACTTCACATCTGACACTGATCAACAGACAAACACAACGCGTCTCAGACTTCACACGAGCTCCCAAACGAACATTACTGGAAACCCAAACAAAAAAGCAAACGCAGTAAAAGACAAATATAATGCATGCACTGTAAAAGGGTCAAACAGAAAGCTGCATCCTCCGGAGGTCGCATATGCAGGCTGCATACGTCATCAAGGTTTATTTCAGATCATTAACTGAGCATTACATTCACAAGTCGTGAGCATATTACAACAATTTGCAATTAACTAAATAATTAGTAAACTTTATAATTGTTAATAGTTTTAATAAGACAATGATGAAGTAAATGCAGTTTAAAAATGCGACCTCCGAAGGATGCAGTCTTTTATTTGAGAAACAGCCAGCATTTCACCTCCACAAAAAATCTCGCGAGACACATGTAATCTCGCGAAACACATTTAATCTCGCCACACCCCTAGTATTTACAAAATTTTAACTGTGCTGAAGTTATTGTTGCAGTTTGAGCTTTGTAAAAAAAAAAATTATGAAGGTTTTGCTAAAGGCATCATGTGCAAAAAATAAAAATGTGGTTGCAGTTTGTGTCTTAAAGTTAAATGAGTTAAGCACAACTGTATATTTCACTATGGTTTCTAAATCCCTTACATTGCCCCCAGGATAAAAACATTAAAAAGTTATATGCATTTTCAATCTTAATGGCTCATTATGTTGCTGTTTGGGACGTGTTACTTCCTCTTGCTGGCATAGCCCCTAAAGGAAGGCGAAGGCCGGTGTATTTATTTGCATTGCTCCACAAAAACAAACTATATCGGAATAATTATGTGAAGATGTAATCACAATAAAAACTATTAAAAAATAAATATATATTCGAGCTTTGATTAAATGTTTCTTGCAAAACCGTGGTAATTTTCACTCCCTGGTTTGGGTTTTCACATAAAAATGATGAATTACAGAGCAGAAGTCTTGCTCTGAATGGTTTAAATGTAAATTACCAAACATAAAAAGTAAGGTGATAAAACGTTGCTCAACAACAAAACATTAGGGGCTTAAGCCACAGCACAAATGGTCAAAACTCGCTCGTTTGAAAGCCGCAGATTTCAGTTGGAAAAAGGAATGGACTGAAAATCTTTCTGGATAACTTAAGGCTGTGACAGATATGGGTTAAAGGATTTCGCATTGGATTCTGGATGTGATGGTGCAGCTTGATGATCAGAGCTAATTCCTACAACAACACGCCTGCCATTTCTGTACATGCACTTTTCTTTCAGCATTCTCGTGGATGATGAGATTGGCCGGTGAGATTAAGCTCTTCGCTTCTCAAGTCTTTGGGCTTTGAGAGATGAAGGGCTCTATGAGAGTGGACCATCGCCAAATGCAGGACGGATATAGTAAAAACCCTTGAAAATGTATGTGGAATGTGGATGTGAGATGCTGAATTGGTGTTGACTGGATTGGAATGAGTTCAGCTGGTCGTATGGATCTGAACCCTTAAAAGGGTTACTGGAAATATGCAAAGCCGTACGAGTGAAAAAAGTTGTTTCTGACATTAATCTCTTTGCTTCCCATGCAAAATAAACTGCGGCTGGTTTCCTGTAGTTTAAGATTTTAGAGTTTGTCAGTCTAATCTGACCACTGCATGTGAATTTAACCGGAGTTTGGCACAAACTGTGCATGTCCCTATTACTGCTGTGTCAGCAAAACCTTATTATATTATTTATGAGATAAGGTGGCCCTGGTCTCAGACATCACGCCGAGGGACTATTCGCTGAATGTCTGACACTCAACTGGAAACACTTTAGCAAATTCTAAATCGGTCTCTGATTGGTTGAAATTTACAGGATTTCTGAGAAATGTGTGTGTCGCGATCTTTAACAGTCCGTTGTTTGTAAACAATACAAAGTCTTCTGATCGAAGAAGAAAGCTGTCATGTTTACATCGCTGACAATATGCTTCATCGAGATAAAAGCTACTTTTTAAAAAAATGATGCGAGGTTCACGGCATAAAGTCTTAAAAGACATCTTTAGCTTGAAGCAATTAGTGGACTCTAAAAGAGCTACAGTATTTTAACCCATTGTTGTTGTACAGTTTGGAGACATCCGAGAATGATGTTTGCACACTGTTCTGAGACATCTCAACGACCCTAAACATGACATGGCTCAAAGCGAAATGTTATTGTGTTAATAGTTGCTTAACGTGTCAGTCATATGACCTCATGGCCTCCTTAGCCATTCAAAGTGACCAAGATTCCCAGACCTTCAGTATGAAGACTATGCCAAACTACAGGGGTCCCAAAAAGCATCTGGGGTGCGTTCTCCGATAACGTTGTCTCTTAGCGCGCTACGAAGACTCTTAAGGTAAACCTTAACTACAGGTATACCTTTCTTACGTGTGTTCTCCGAACTATACCTTAGGATGTTGCTTAAGGTAAACCTTCTTAAGTTCGACCTTAGCGGGTGCTGTCCATGGTGGAGGTGCTGAATAGGTTGATATCGATTGCTCGACAATCAATTGTTCACTTTATGTAATAGGTTTCGCTGCGTTATGAGATAGCGGTTTTCTTTATTTAAGAAACATTTTAGAAATAGTTCAAGTTAAATTTATTAGGAATATCTGGTAAAAAATATTTCAAATTGCAAACAATAAATTCAACCTTCTATATTTTATATCAAACCTCTGCAAAACCCGCAACTTTATTTCCAAACGTATCATGTTTAAACTGCTCCAATTCATCCGCTATGCCTTGAAAGGATCATTTATATTAGGGGTTCCCAATAAGTGCTTTGCACAGGGAAATAAGGTGGGTCGTGCAAGTACTTGGCTGTGCATTACATTTAAAATATATAAAAACAAACTGCTGTTGTTCATTAGTTCACGCGTTTATTGTGCTTGGACACTGGATGCGCAAGCAACGTGGTTACAATGCGGATAAAGCTTAACGGACGCATTTCTGGAGCCTGTCTGTCTAAATATAACATATTAAATATTATATAATAGCCTATATAAATATATAGTATGATTGCTGTAGATTTTATCTTTGATTAGTTTTAATGTGGAAATGTTGTTGACCTTAGGAGACTAAACAAGCAGTAATCAATTGCGCAGTTTATTTTGAATGTTTATAAATAATATGGCATGCAGTTGCCTCAAAGTTATAAAACATTAAAAAACTTTGATGCAAAGTCGAATTAACATTAATAATCATAATTCGTTTTTTTTGTAATTTTTTCCGATTTATTTATGCAGCTAAAATACTAGCCGGTAGACTAAGATTTAACGGATATGAAATGCACAAATGAAATAGGATTCGCTGTATAGCTGCCAGTATCACCAACTCCATCACCCAAAATATTATAAATACCAAATATTATAATACCAAATATTTAAATAGTTTCTTAATCCTGCAGCATTTAATAGTTCGCAGCTGATGACGTCCCTTTGGAAAACATAATTAAAAATCTAACAACCATCAATGTAATGATGTCTAATTATGTAAATGTTTTATTCTTTAAATATAAAAATATTTGCCTAATTAAACACGGAGTGTATTGCAACTTTTTTTTTTACAAATATTTAGTTATATAGATCGCAATGTAAGCTTTTATAAAAGTAATGGCCCCTAGTGGATTCATGTGGGATAAGGTTTAGCTAAGAGTGCTCCAGACCAACCTTACGAACGTATGACTTACAGAAGGTATACGTAACTAAGAACGTTTCGGCAAACACGTATTAGCGATAAGGTACAGCTTAAGGTACAACTTAAGAACGACGTAGCGTTAAGGTAGTTTCAGAGAACGCAGCCCAGGACATTTAAGCCAGAAAAATTTATACGATCACGAGAAACATACCCAATTTTGCACTTTATCCAGCGATCTTGATTCCAGTTCTAATACGTGACTGTAAAGATCAAATCTCTCATTCACTAATTGAATTCAAATATTGCATCTCAAGAAGCTTTGTGATACATTTAAGGTGATATCAAAAGCTCATTGGCTCTTGCGTGTAACCTGCTACGTCACAGATTTGCGACATTGCCATCTGTAAGTCCATGTACTTTTGAAATTTGAAATGGACGCCTTCACAAAGAGAAGCCGGAGTAACGTTCTCGTGAATTAATAACTTTTATACTTTTCTGTACTTCATATCCTCCAGAAAGGACTGCGGATGCAGCACAATAAGTTATTGTGGATACACTTGTCTGTCTGTTATGCTTTTTATTTTTAACAATACATGATTGAATAAACTGTTTTGGGTAGGTTTAGGGATAGGACTGTATTAGTGGCTTAAAATATCTTTTAAATGCTATATTGTTATTAAAATTTTCCTACACATTTCTGTCGGTTACGTTGCATGATATAAAAAGAATACATTACGTATTTAAAAAAAAAAATTGGTTTGGGTAAGGTTTGGGGTAGGGGTGGAAACATTATTGATAAAATGGTTAAACAAAATTATACAGCAATCTTTATGGTATGAAAGATCTGTAAACGCTTTATGTTTTGTAGCTGTAAAAACTTAATAATGCTACAGTTAAATGTTGCAAATACGTCTACATTGTACATGTAATGAGTCTGTCTGTTGTTTTGCCCTCCTGTTTATTGATTTCTCCACCCACTTGTTTTTTGCTATGGACACTCATTGAACTCATTTATTCCCTCTCGTGTGTTGTCGTAATTACCCAGTGTTTCTGTTTTGTGATTGGTTCCTGTCTGTTATATATACACTGTTGTGCATATTGGTACAGTACCTTAATGGTATACCTAATTTTAGTAGTAAAAATTTTTTTTTAAAATTATGTAGGCTATTGCAATTAATGCGCATTTGTGGGGGCTCAATAATAATCTTTTACATTTTAATTCTTTAATTTTTATATTTAAAAACGTTTGTATGGTGTCCATGTTTGTAATAAGCAAACACGCGTTGTCGTCTTGTTTATAGGCGCTGTCAGGACTCTGCCTTGAAGTCTTGTGTTACATTTGTATTTTGTCAGGGTGGCAGAGTTCTGGCAGTCCCTGGCCTTGTGTGAAGGTTCATGCCTTGTTTTGTGTTTGGCATGTGCCTCCGGTGTCTTGTCATTTGTCCCCGCCCCCTCGTCCTCCTGCTTATTGTTAATTATTACTTATTCCCATCACCTGTTCCCCGCTCGTTATCTTGTTTGGTTCATTCTATTTAATGTCAGTGTATCTTTAGTTCTGTGCAGGATCATTGTGTTGTGTTCTGTTCCTCGTGTAGGCTCAAGTCTTGTTACCTAGTCAAAGTTTAGTGTCATCTGTCAGAGTTTCATGTTTCATGTTTTGTACCCCCTCGTGGGTTTTTGTTTTTTGTAAAAATAAAGTGTTTTCTGTTTCCCCCCCCGACATCGTTTGCGTTTGGGTTCATCTGTTCCTGCTATTCCTCACAGGCGCATATTACTAACACACTCATTAAATAACAAAAACAATATTGCGCCATTGACTTTAGACCATGGGTCTCCAACGTGGTGCCAAAGCACATTCTATTAATAGTCTCAATTTGTAATATTTATTCGATTTCTGTGTTGGGTGTGTAAGTCACAAAACCAACCTTATATTATTTTAATCAGTCTTTGTTTCTTTCAAAAATATCTTTACTGATCCATAGAAGAAAGGTTAGATGAACGATCATGGATGGATGGATGTGTGGATATCTATCTGTTGGAAACAGATGTACAAACATCCACCTCTAATAAACAGATAATTGTTTTTAAATGTAGTGTTACAATTCTCAAACATATGGGCTAAGTTGTAACATTTTTACTTCTGTTATTTTTAGTGCAATTGTAAGAGAATGTTATGTTCCACAAACAAACTTTGGGTTTGTGTTCATTGGTAGGTGTGTGTGTGTGTGTGTGTGTGTGTGTGTGTGTGTGTGTGTGTGTGTGTGTGTGTGTGTGTGGGTTGTGTAAAAATAGGATTAATCATATGCAAATATTTTTTGAATGATTGAGTCTTTCCTACACCGTTGTACCTAAAGGGTGCATATTAATATCTTAGAGTTACATATCTATACCTAAATGGTACATATTATGACCTTTTTAAAGTGGTACCCTCCTAATAGCTTTTGTCTTGTATTTTAATGTACAATATTTTGTATTATACATTCACTGTATGCACTTAGCACGTTTCTAAATTTTTCACTATATTTTACCAGTGCCTATTTTTCTTTTTAAAATACAGTACAGTACACAAATCATCTTTTCCAATCACACAAGCAGACAAACACATCTAGTCACACCCTCTCCACCCGAATCATCTGTTCAGTCTTTCTTGATTTTTAGACAGAGCTTTCAGATGGTCTCTGAGGGAACGACACGCTTCCTCAGCCAACTTGATATTAAAAGCTCAACCATCCCTGCAGGCGTGTATCCAGAGAGAAACCCCACTGTGGCAAAGCTGTTTGCTATCCCTGCCATGTGTTTTTCTTCTCACAACCAAAAATCTTCCTCTGCCATTTACTAAAACAGACCTTCCCTAGCTAGAAAATTTTTGACTTTACTCTTGTCACGCAAATGACATCATTGTTTACAGTGATTTAGGATAATTGTGGAGCTCAGATGCAAAAGCCACTAAACGCCATCTTCATCAAAAATTTGATAAAAATACTGACAGAATGCTCGCTGCACTTTTTATAAGTTCATCAAAAACTTTTGCTTCAAGTCCACTAAATCTGGCCTAAGGCCAATAAGAAATCCCACTTTGTTGGCAGAATCCATTAAGAGTCTGGTAAAAAATGCTCATTTACAAGAAATTATGTCAAAAGAGCATTTTGCATTTGAGCTCTTTAATTGTAACCTTTCTACCATTTGAACATCTGCTTATCAGTTGGATTGCATAGGAAACCGCCACCTGTGTAATGTCAAAAATAATTTATTAATAGATTTCACACGTGCACTGTGTTTTAAAAAGTTTTGCACATAAATAAATTAATAGTTTGTCTGCTGATATGAAGACTTCAATAAGAACATGACATGCACATATTTGACAGACACTTTTATTTAAAGCATCTTACTGTACTGTATCTTCTCGAATTAAACCCGTTGAGGACTACTCTATTATTTACTGACGTTTTTTTCTGTTTTCAAGAGGCATCAGTGAAACAGAAGAGAGTCACTGTTTTACCTTAATAAAATAGTTTCATTTTAAATCGAGCTGGTGGGCTTATGGGGGTGGCCATGCTGAGATCACAGCCAAATTTTACTTCAGCTTGTAAACCTCTTACTATCCAATATTTTGCTTGCAGAATGCACATTTTGGATGACTGCAAAAAGTGAAATAGTGAAAACTTTTAAACTAATGCTACTCCCATGGTGCGAACCAAGGGGGGGTTTTGTTGGGGGTCTAAACCCCATAAATAATATGCATAGGTGTCATTTACACTGGGGACGCTGGGGACATGTCCCCACCACTTTTTGAAATGGCTGATTTTGTTAAAAAAGCATTTGGTTAAAATGTTCTGAAAATCAAGCAATATTTGTGCGACTTACACTGCAAAAATGACTTTCTTACTTAGTATGTCACAAAATAAAACGTAGCGCTTTTCTAAGCGGATTTTAAAGGGTAACTATATTGTACGGCGGAATGGACTCGCCCGAAAAATCCGCTCCCCTTCTCCCTCTCATAATGGGAGAGGGAGGGTGTTACTGTGCCGAGTCGAAGTACTCCCAAAAGTGCTATTCCGCCATACAATACAGTTACCCTTTTAAATCCGCTTAGAAAAGCGCTACGTTTTATTTTGTGCCACCATACTTGCTCATATAACTACTCGTCTTAAATAGGAAAAACGTTGATGTGTTTGGTCACTTCTAACTTTATCTCTGTTTGGTACCATTGAATGGATGGGGCTACGCTAAATGCTATCGAAGTGTCGCAGCGCGCCCCAGTGCTTACATGCACACACTAAGATGATAGAGGGATGTATCAACTCTTCTTAGTTAAGGTAATAACATAGTTTAATATGGAAAATGGATAGACTATTCCTTTAAGCTATTAACACATTATGTGTAATTTTAACAAATTATGTGTGATTTCCCTGCTGAAAAAACAGCATACCAGCAAGACCAGCATATGTTGTGTTTTGGTGCTGGTTTGCTAGTGAACACCAGCTAAACCAGCATCAAACCAGCATCAGCACCAGCATTAGCACCAGCTAAACCAGCAACAAACCAGCATTAGCACCAGCTAAACCAGCATTAGCACCAGCATCCCATGCTGGTCATACCAGCATATGTTGTGTTTTGGTGCTGGTATGCTGTGACCACCAGCTAAACCAGCATAGACCAGCATAATTCCCATGCTGGTCCATGCTGGTTTGATGCTGTTTTTTTCAATAGGGTTTGTGTTGATTTTGTGTTAAAATATAACACAAGTTGTATTAAAAGTAACACAAAATGTGTTGTTTCGATAATAACACAGAGATGGGTGAATTCTGGGACAACGCATTTAGTGTGTTGTCCCAGAATCAACACTAATGTGTTGTTTTTAACACATTCGTTCTAAGAGTGCATGATCATGCAACAAGTTACATCCTTTACTATAGCCTAAATCAAAATAAGTTTGATGAACTTTACCAAAGCAGGCATCTGCATACAGTAATCTGTGCAAAATGAATAAAGGTGACCCGCACAAAAGTCAATGAATCAAAAAATTATTTAGTGCACTTTTTAAGAAAGCAACAGCAACGAGACCACCTAGAATTTCATAAAGCTCACCTATAAAGTGGTTTACTTTCTCTAAATCAGGGGTGCTCTTTTTCAACAATATTTTCATGTGTTTTAGGTCTCTTTTCTTTTAAATGATCATAATGAAAACATTACAGGTAGGATGTTACACCTCTGCTTTTGTGTTGGTAAAATTTCTTAAGCGTAAAACCGTCAGGCTGTCAGTTGTACATTGTGATAAATGCGTTCCAGCCCAGCGCTCATCCTCTACTCCTCAGCGCTTCTGCATATGAGCCCTAGAGACACTGCTTTGATCTTTCTGTGTAGTGGCTTCCTACACCAGCGAGCATCCCTTTATTTCAGCAGTGTTGATGACGGAATCTTTACTGTGTTGAGCAATGACAAAATAAAAATAGGGTACCTGGGATAATCCTGAACCAAGAATGTTGGTATACAAAGCCTTTCTGGGTAATCATCGTAGTTTTTCGAGTGCCCCTCTGCATCAATGTAATCCGAGACATGTTAAGCAAAGTACAGTACTTCTTGGTAAATCCGACCCCCCTGAACTTTTCCTGGTGGGCTGGTCGACTTTTGGGCTAGTTGTCCAATTTGATTCAATGGCTCCATTATTAAAGGTGTGATTTGGTTGAAGGCCTAAGCCACAGCCGTGTTAATATATGGCCCTAATGCAGACTTGCTTGTGTTACTGCAGTTCGACTGACTGAAGCTATTTCATGCATTCTGACTTATTATAATAACACAGTTAAAGAGTTGGATTCCTCATGCAACATAGGCAAACTTGGGCATATGAGTATTTTTGTGCCTAATGCACTTCCCTAGGGTTCGTGTAAGTTTCGTAATGCTTTAATTCTTTTATGGGCAATTTCAGTGTAGGAAGTACAGTGGAAGTCCTTATATGGGTACTTTTAATGGAATAGAGACAGAGCGCAGGTTTGCTAATTTGAAAACCACACCCACCGGGGGGAAACAATCCAACCGTCTCCATTGCGAGAGGCCGCCTCCTTGTCATTTCTGGCTTATAACAGAAAACAGAATAATGCCTAAAAGCTGCTGTGTGACAGAGTGTACAGCTAACAAGCCAAAAAACCCAGAAATAAGTTTTTATAAGCTGTCGAGCCGTAAAACCCAGCCTTTAAGGAGAAAAAAGTGGATCGCCGACTACGTTTCCCTCTAGTGGGTGCAGTTCTACTAATAGTAGTACTATAAAAAGTTGCCTGTTTCCACTTTTGTGTCTTTAACCACTCAGTTTTTGGGGTCGACAGCTTATAAACACTTATTTCTGGGTTTTTTGGCTTGTTAGCTGTACACCCTGTCACACAGCAGCTTTTAGGCATTTCTCTGTTTTTTGTTATAAGCCAGAAATGACAAGGAGGCAGCCTTTCGCAATACAAAGTCAATGGAGACGGATGGATTGTTTTACCGCCCAGTGGGCATGGTTTTCAGGTTATGACGTGTTGCGCTCTGTCTCTATAAGGTACGCACACACCCACCAAGAGCTGACACAAATTCAAAATCACCAGAGAAGTGGGAAAGTTTAACTCTTTCCCTGCCATTGACAAATTATCTCGTCAATTAAGACGACAAGTTTTTATGGTAATCTGTATTTCCGATATTATCCACTAGATGACGCTTTTATAAAAAAAACTGATGCAAAAACGAATTTAATCAATTTTTAATTCCTGTATGTTTGATCTTCATTCTGATTCTGATCACTAAAAAAATTCCTTTACAAAAATGCAATTATTTTTTAAGGGTATAAAAAGGAGACAAATGAAGATAGGATGATTTTTCCCGCATTTTGTTTGAAAGTAAAAGGTTCTCTTCTTTCATTTGATATATTTGTATGTTTATATATTTATAGAAGAAAATTTTCTTGAAAGTTATTTTGTGAAACTTTTTTAAAAATCACAAAAAATGCTGCCTGCAACTTTATAAAAAAGGATGGCAGGGAATGAGTTAAATTTGTTCAGCATACCAATGAACCCAGCATTATGGAAAGAATAAATATAGTATGCTTATGGAGTTGTTCAAGTGTGTTTGTTTAAAGCTAGATTTTGTTCAAATGAGGTGGTCCAAACCGGGTCACGAGTCGCAGGCGGTAAGTTAAACTGCATCAAATGTCTGTTTTGTTGGCAATCGGAGCGAAAATATATATAATGTAAATTGCACGAACGTAGTGAATCATAAGTTGTCATAAGCAGAAACAGTGTGTGTTATGTGAGAATTTTTTAAGAGCATAAAGGCAAGTTTTCACCCAAACACTATGCATTTCTGTGTCATTTAAAATGCTACCTTTGCAGTTTAAAATGGCTCAGTGAGATGAAAAACATAGAAAATCAATATATAAAATACAGTGATAATCAATCTACCACCTTATACAGCAGGCATACCATATAGAACATGTGGGTTGTGACTGCTGGTATAGATCTCAGGCTGTTTCTGAGTCACAGTCGAACATGTTGTTAACCACAGGAGATGAATGAGAGTCGTTTCATTATGCAGGATAATTAAAAGATTCTGATGACTACATCATAAATCAACAGTAGAAATAAAAAAGTGCTGAGAAAATATCACTCCTTTCTACTATTTCTGTCTCCTACATCACCTTTCATTCCCTTTTTCTATCTCTCTGACGTGACTGACAGCAGAGGTGGGTTACTTTTTATCTGGGCTAAGCTAGAAAGGTAGGGAAAAAGTGCAAATGTCAGTGAAACTGCCCACTTTATTTAGCCAGGACAAAAAAGTGGCTTATTACAAAAGATTGATTCAGGATAGCGCTTAGGAGACTATAAGGATCTATAATGAAGGCAACCTGACTTCATACAGCAGAGCCAAGCTTCCTATTGGATCAAATTATATCAGCTCATGTAAGGGCTTTAATATTGATGGCAGTATAGAGCAAAAATTTTAAGGGATAGTTCATCCAAAAATGAAACTTTTTACCATGTCCATATGACTTTTGTTATTCTACAGAAAGACAGAAAAGCACTATAACAGTAGTTTATATGTCTTGTATGCCTCTTGAAACCATGCCATAATTTTGTGTAAGAAAGAATGTGAGCTTTACGTTGTTATCTTGCCAAGATGTGCATTATAGACATACATTTTATTGTTGGTTGAACTATTTCTTTAAGAACTGAACCTTCATATGCTTTAAGGTGCATTATGAGGGCAATGTGTGTATTCAATTATTTTCTCTCAAAGTTCTTCATACAAGGTCATAGAAGTTCTATAATGAAGTGAAATGCATGACCTTTCCTTAAGAGGACATTCATTCCCATCCTGGAATATGTGAGACTCATGGGTGAGCACTGTTTGCACCATAATCGCATTCTACAGTACAGTATAAGAATCTCGTTTTCCTTGAACATTCATCTATAATGGAGAACAGTCTGCAGACCAAATTACGCTTGTGAAATGTCTGCACATGCCATTGTTGATTTTCTGCCCTGTTTAGCACTTAACAATAGATAAGAACTGAAGGTATTTCTCAAATATAAAGCCCTCGTGATGCAGAAAAGATGACAAATTAAACCATATAGAGTCATCCAATTATGTGTTTTGGCCTTGAAAACAAGCAGTTTTCAATTAGCCCTGCCACAAATGTTATGAAGATCACAACATGCTGTGGTATTTCAGTGGTTTTTGTTGCAGTCATTACAAGGCATTTAATTTATGCACTTAGCAGACAGAGATATAGAAAGCGACACATTACAAAATCAGAGGAAACAGAATCACCTTCATTGACAAGTACTAAACTTTTACATGTTAAAGGAATTTGTCTTGGTGTACTTGTGCTTAAATGGATAGTTCACCCAAAAATTAAAATGTACCGATCAGAGGACTCACCAATTTCCATACTATAGAAGTCAATGGAGTCTATGATCCGTTTGGTTACAAACATTCCTCAAAATATCTACCTTTGTGTTCATCAGAACAAAGAAATTCATACAGATTTGTATTTATAATTATAACAGAATTTTTCATTTTTTGGGTGAACTATCCCTTTGACAATGATATAAACTGTGATACAATAAATGAAATATTCCTTATAATATATTTACTCTACATTATGTAAGGGATAATGTAGAGGCAGCCGGTAGTTATTGGGAAATAAGCCCCGACAGTGTGATCAGGACCCGACGCGAAGCGGAGGGTCTTGTATCACACTGAAGGGGCTTATTTCCCAATAACTACCGGCTGCCTCTACATTATCCCGCTTATTACACGGCTACTTGTCACATAAGAAAAAAAACTGGACATGAATATGAATTTGAAACATTTTATTGGCATATTTGTTTTAAATTAACATTTTTATCCTTCCGCGAAACTTTGCACAGATGCATAAAATGATCGTAATACCTTATTAAGATCCTCTGCTTCATACTTGTCTGTCTCCATTTTTTCTCTTTTAGCCAGTCTTTGAGAAGTTTTAATGCCCATTCTGTATTTTTTTTGTGTGTTGGCTTCGTAGCTGTCATGCTCTATTTTGTCAAGTTCAGTCTCAGTAAGCTGTCTGTGTCTTGTCGTGGTTGTCGAGTGTTTGTCACAAGATGGCGCCAAACAGACAGTAATCTTTATTGATCTTTATTGGCGCGGAGCGATTTTACTCGTGAAAGTAGTCCGGCTATGCGTTATTATTTTGGAGCGGTTATTATTTGAAAAGAACGAACCTGCAAATGTCTCAACTGACCAATCAGAATCAAGCATTCCAGAGAGCCGTGTAATAATGGAGGATGTATAACATGTGTCCAAAAGTGGGCAACGGCTCACAGTTAATGTAGCAAGGTTAATTTTAACATGAGTTGTGTGCATATGACAAAAATGTGAGATTTTTGTTAGTGGAAAGTGTAGTGTCCACAGGGTTGGGTGGCAATAATGTGTCAAGCAACTCATTCAAGCTACACATTTTATACATTAGTCCCACTGATCTATAAATGACTGGATTGCCCATAGAACGCTTGACGTAACCGAGTGAGGTGAAGCCAGCGCAGAGTTCGAGCCGCCATCTTGGTATACGCAACCGGCAGAGAGTCCCATTGACTTCCATTCAAAATCATGATCAAAATTTACCCCCTTTACAGCGTATCAGTTACATAAGGTAAATTTTTAGGATATGTATACGTTAAGTATTTGTTAATTCTGGTGTTATTTGCAATGTTTATGTTTTAATCGGGCAGGATAATGAATTTATAAAAAACCGTTAAGGTGAGTGTGTCTGTTGCATTTGTTAATGACACGGGTATAAATAAAGTTTTGTTTGACATTCTGTGACGGTCAGCGTTATTTCTCTAAATAAGTTCAGGTAACTTGTAAGTTTAGATAACATAATTACAAAACTAGCAAATTATTGCATGCACATACGGTACAAAGCATGATTATTTATTTAGATTTCAGAATGAGTACGTTTATTGTCATTAATACTAAATATGCTGCGGTCTGTCTGCTGATCTAATACTGTAATAAAGATGAATGTATAATAACTGTTTAAAACGCAAATTGTACAACTTTCAGTAAATAACTATTTACATGCTTTGGACTTTTGTGTTGTAATAATGTACAGGGTAACTTCACATATAAAAACGAAGACGAGTAAAGTGATGTTTTATCATTAAAATCTGATAACGTCCATTGATTTAATAGAACGTTTGGGTATACCAACATGGCGGCGCGGTGGCTTCACAAGTGTGACGTCATGCGCAATCCAGTCATTTATATAGATCAGTGATTAGTCCCTGTATCTCCTGGAAATCAAATCCATGACCTTGACATTGCAAGCTAGCATCAAGCTTAACTACCTGTACCAGAACTACAGGAACTACACTGATCCCAAAGAAGCTGCTTCAATTGCTTTGTAAGTATTGTATCAGTGAGCCTTGACCTTCCGCCAACATTCCCATTGGCTCACTCTAAAAACTCTAAAAACAAATAATGCTAAACAGCACTATTCATGTGTACTTATTCCTTGTGTCATTTCACTTTTATATTTATTATGACTCAACTTGTATACTTAAATGTTCTAATTTATTTGTATGAATTCAATATTTGGCTTGATGGCTACATCTGGTGGAAATTTTGTGTCAATACTTAGAAATCCCCTTACTCATAAAAATGCTGATGTGTCAAATAGTTATGTTCCCCGCTGTATATGGCAGTTAAAATGGTTCCTCTATGATTACAAGCCAAGAACCACTTTTAGTGCTATTTAGCACTGTTTGTTTTTAGAGTGAAGTTTATTCATTGTCAGTGCTTTAATGATTTCTTGTGTTTTTTGTAACTATTGCACATGGAACTTTAACGCCAACTCTTTGACCTCTTTTGCTTCATGTTGTTTGGAAACAAACATGTCTAAGTGTTAATTGTCGCAATACTTTTGCTGCTCATATACACTGCTAATTGGCAATCATTGTGAGTGAGTGTTGTTTACAAGGTTTGTGGATTTAACACTTCACAAAAACAAAATCATCACAAAAAGCACAAATAAACTAGGCCCACATGCATCATTGTTTATTCTTTGCCTTCAGAATGCAAGTGTGACCTCTAAGGAGGCGCTATAAACACACCTTAACAATTTACAAAAACCTGAGAAACTTTCAAGTGAATAGAATGTCTAAATATATACAAAAGGCTAATAAAAACCTTTCATGCAGTTGTAATTAACAGACAATGGTAAAACAACACTATTTTATGAAATATTAAACATGAAATATGCATAAACACCAGAAAGCACTCCAAAAGGACTGAATTAAAATCGAGAGATTTAGCATGCCTTTAGATGCAAAACGCTCTAAGTGTGTCTGACAATTTTTTTTTTATTTACATTTTGTTATTATTATTGTTATTTGTTCTTAAAGGGATAGTTCACCTTAAAATGAAAATTCTGTCATCAGTTACTCATCCTCATGTTGTTCTAAACCTGTATGAATTACTTTTTTCTGATGAACACAAAAAAGTGACCATTGACTTCCGTGGTAATAAAAAAACATTTTGGAAGTATTGTGATAAATGATGAAGAAAATATTTTGATAAATGATGGTAAGCACACAGTTAATGGTACCCATTAAATTTCACTATATTTTTTTATTCCTACTATGGAAGTCAAAGGTCACTATTTGCTGTATGTTTACAATCATTTCTCAAAATATCTTCTTTTGTGTTCATCAGAAAAAATACATTTATACAGGTTTAAAAAACATGAGGATGAGTAAATGATGACAGAATTTTAATTTTAAGGTGAACTATCCCTTTAACAACATATTTTGTGCAGTGTTTACGCTGTTCATCCATTTGAACCTGCTTTTTCCAGTCTGTTTTGATAGTTTCAGATATTTTTAAATGTATACCTCAATAATAAAAACTAGCTGATCACTTTACCAGACTCTGTTACAAAGTAGACAATACTTTATTCCAATAGTGCAAATCTGCCTCTGCTAGTCTATCTGTATGACTGACTGGTGTAGTTCAAACTGCGTGGACTGCTAATGGGTTTATGCTTTTAAAAGAAAAGCGCTACCTTAAAGAGTGACAGCAGCTTAATGATTGTGGTGTGCTAACTGTTCTGGGCTTTGGGTTTTAATGAGAAGGCTATAAGTTCAGTCCTAAATTGGTATGAACCAGGTCTGAAGTTAATGAGATCACAATCCTTTTCTATCACCACTGTACCCTTCAGAGCTCACTTAACCTTGGGTTACACCAAGAAAACTGTCCTTGCAATTACTGTACGGTCATTTTCATTGAATTTAATGCATTTGCTGAATGGGTTGTAGACAAAAGATCTGTTGCCTAGCATTCATTGTGTTCCAATGTAGATAAAATAAATTCAAAAACTGTGTAATTTTGCTTATTATAAATATTGACAAATTTGACAAGAATAAATACAGAATTGTTTCATCTGATGATTAAAATTTGATGTTGTTGACAGCAGACGGTGTTGTATAATAATTTGCATATCACACATTTACTGGAAAGTGGCTCACTGTTGACTCACAACAAGAAGTTCCCCAGTTTGAACCCTGGCTGGGTTAGGTGGCCTTTCTGTGTGGAGTTTACTCTGGGTACTTGGGTTTCCTCCAGCCAAAAATGTGTACTAACATTTTTAAGTTGAATCAACTTAGATTTCCAAATTAATTTCAACTTTCTTGACTACATTTACATTTACACTTTTGTCCAAAGTGACTTACAAATGAACAATAGAAGCAATTAGAGCAACACAAGAACAGCAATCCATAAGTGCAATAAGTCAATCACTGTATACATAGTCAAGGGTTAATTAAAGTGCACCTATTTTACTGCTAAAAACATTATTTTTGTGCATTTAGTATAATACAATGTGTTCGAGTAGTTTATGGTTAAAAGACACATTATTTTCCACATACCGTACCTTTTTAATAGCTCCAGATTTCACTCTCTTCCTGAATCCCACTGATTTTGTACAAAACTCATCAATTTGAAAAGCGCTGTGTCCCTCATTGGCCAGCTTATCTGTACGTTGTGATTGGCCTGAATACCTCTGATGTCAACAGGAAATGTGACGCTCCTTACCATGTTTGAAAGATTTGGTCACACAGGAGATAACAGTAGTTCAATTACAGGCTGTGAGATAATGTCGATCTTGTCTACATCAACAATCCCAGGAAGTAAACTGTTGCCTGTTGTGTGTTTGTTGTCGTCCAAGAAAAGAGATTTTGGTGGAGACGATTATTAACTTTGGGGTATGTACCCTTTGCATATCTTTAACATGTACGAATGCACAACTGTAAAATTGTGAATCGGACCATAGTTGCTCTTTAAAATAATAAAATAAAATAAACTAGTGACGAGTGATATAAATTATGAAAATTAAGTTGAATTAGTTTATTTCATCTTTATTTTGTATAATTTATAGCATCTCCTCACTAGTCAAGAAAGTTAAAATTAATTAAAATTTCAAGTTGATTAAACTTAAAAATGTAAGTGCTACAATACATTTTTACAGTGGAGAATATGCAGGATTTCCCCCTTAGAAAATAAAGTATGGACTCATTTTCTTTTACATCATGACAGCCATTTAACTGAGAAAGTGATGGCACCAGGATGCACTTTAGGATGACGGGAAGCCGACGGATGTAGTGTGATGCTTTAGGTAATGTTTGCTCAGAAACCCTGGGACCGACCATTCACATGGATATAAATTTGACCAGTGCTGCCTACCAAAACGTTGCAGACCGGGTACAACCCTTCATGACAATGTTTTTTTCAGGTGGAAGTGCCTTCTTACAGCAGGATAATGGACTTTGCCACACTGGACACACTGTTTAGAAATGATTTTAAGAACATGTTGAAGGGTTCAAGGTGTTACCCTGACCTTCAAATTCTTCAGATCTCAATCCAATACTCTCAGAAATAAATGTACAAATGGTATCACTGGAGCAGTACCTTTTAGAATGGACCTAATATGTACAATTTAGGTACACCAGTGACAACTTTTGTACCTTCTTGTACCTTTTTACTCCGAGTGAATTGAGTCAGTGGGCTTTACAGTGGCTTGGTGGGTCAGAGCCTATTTGGTAGCATGGAGAGAACAGTCATAATGTTTTAACTCATCAGTGTACATATTTATCTCAAATGTAAGTTTTAAAATTCCTGTACCACCAAACAAAACTGTGATAATGATTATTTTCAAAGTTTCAAAGGCTTTCTTTATCTGCCATTGGACAAACAGCTAGTCCTGCCGCACACTTACCCAATTGGTTAAGACAATTTTTTGCTATGTCTAGTGGTGCAGAAATTACCTGATTCCTATTTAACTTTAATATATTTAAATGTTTAGGAGCTGTGAGTGATAGTGTAGTATCATAATATTGTTATATATATACAACTATTTCTAATTAAATGTGGGAGTGTTGCTATTTTCGAAACTGAGCAGATTAAATTGTATTCAAAAAGTTCAGGCTTAGAATGTTTCTAGCTTTTGATTTAAGTGAAGTTTGCAAACATCAGCTGTTCCTTTTTTCTATGCCGCTGTTTCCCACGTCCTTTTACCCTTTCAGAAGCATGATGAAGAGAAAGTATGACAGCGGAGGAAAGAAATGACAAATTATTGCGCTAGACTCTGTGAACATTCGTCTGCATGTCTACTTCGATCCTGGTGGAGAAAAACGCACCCAAATACCATTAATGGAAGAATTATGCCTGTCAACAGCTAAGTCGTTTAATGAGTTTTACGGTGGTGTAACATCTCAGAGCATTTAAAAAACGAGACCCTGGAGAGTTGCTTGTATTTATGGATACCTTGTCTGATACAGATTCCATAAACTAAAAATCTTTGTGACATTATCCACCACAACATCTGAAGTATTGTGAGAGGATTTCGATCAATACCAATGCGGCTTATAATTGTGTTGTATTTTTCACAGTCACAGCAGAGAGAGTCAAAGTGACGTATATCTATCTTGCATGTATAGGTCGTTGAAACGTTGGCATGGTTGAGAAATGTTTTGTCGAGGCTAATGTTAGTAATATATTGTAGTTTTTCTTCTATAATGGCCAGAGGAAAACAAATCTTCTGGGCCAGCACAGCATCTGGGTGCAGATATTTATAAAAATAAAAACAAGGACATTTAGCATATCTTCTATCGAACTAGCGCAACCTATCAAGGGATCTGAGTTTAGAATATCAGTGATTGCTTTAGGTGAAATGTTTGACTGAAACATTGGGTTATAAAGTGATTAATGAATGATTAATCGTTTTTATGCTGGTGGACGTAAGTATGTTCGGGCTATGTGAATATATCTATATGAATCTTATGCTTCTATTTGAGTATTTGTGACCTTCATAAGTCGCACAGGTATAATAGTAGCAATAGTCAACAATACATTGAATGGGTCAAAATTATAAATTTTTATGCCAAAAGTCATTAGGATATTAAGTAAAGATCATATTCCATGATGATGTTTTTTAAATTTCCTATACATTAAATATATAAACTGATGATAAATAAATTTTGATATATTATATCATTAGTATGTGTTGCTAAGGACTTTATTTAGACAACCTTAAAGGTGGTTTTCTTAATATTTTGATATTTTTGCACCCTCAGATTGCAGATTTTCAAATAGTTGGATTTCCAAATATTGCCCTATATACTAACAAACTATACACATTTGTGCACATTTGGCACTACATAAAGAACGTTTTATTGCTCAAAGTTTGTTATAGGTATGTGACCGGTTAACCGAAGGTAAGAATTTATGAAAAATAAATATAATTGTAAAATATAATATTTATAAAAAAAATAAATATTTGTTCACACACAGTGCGTGTCAATGTGCCTACAGACATTTTGCCACTTTTCTATCCTTAAAGCCCCCCTTACCTAAAAAATGCACCTTTAAATGTGTTTTTAGCAGAAAATTAGTTGCCAGTGTGTGGGCAAAAACATTCTGTAATAATACAAATCCATCTATTCTTCTTTGTGTAATCTCCTTTAAACCACAACAGCAGGGCCAGCCCTTGGGGTTATGGGGCCCTAGGCGAGACCTTGAAAATGGGCCCTACTGGTGTAAAAAATTTAATAGCAATGCAATTTGATAAGTGAAATTAAAACAGACAAAAATGAAAATGTATATATTTAAGTGTAGAACAGGCCCGGCTGCAGGATGAAATGACTGAGGGGGCATGTGAAATTGTTGAGGGGGCTTAACTTTATACCATCAATGATACACTGAGATCTCGCTTTGAAAAGACATATTTTTAAATGCAGCGGTCCATAAAACACTCCATATGCAACTGCACAGCACATGTAACCAGAAACTCACTAATGATGATAGATCATGAGATATTATTTGATAGACTAGTAAGTGTGGATTAAGGATGTTTAAAATTTCTAGCCTGTGGTCAGGACATGAATGGATTAAATCAGCAGATTTGCAAAGGTTTATTTATCTCCACATATGAATTAAAATTAGCAGGGTAACTTTGCAGTATACCACATTATAAAGCCTATGTCCTATGTGATTTCCATATGATAGACAAAAGTATTCAACGGCAATAAATATCCTAACTACATTATTTCTCAAAACTTTGAAAAAAAAATATTTTCAAAAGGAACTGTATTCTTACAGTTATTCAAAGATGCACACATTATTCCGCATATGATTTTTATAAACGCAATGGATGTCTCATATGGCAATAAATATCCACATAGGCTATATAACTTAACATAACAGCATAATGAAATTAATAAACAGAGAAGGAAGCAGTATTGACATGTAAATTGTATTATTATTACCGGAAAAACAGCAATATTACTGAAATAAACTCGGAGGTAGGCTAAATGCGCCAAACATGCTGTTAATCAAGTAAGTTTAATAAGCAATATAAGTGGAAAAACATTATTATCTCTTAAAACTTTATATGACAAAAATGATATTTAAAGGAAATATTCTTACAGTTGTTCAAAGATGCACACATTATTCCATAGGCTATATTTAAACAGGTATCATTATAACCTTTATAACAATAGAGTTAACTTTATAGTTGCTTCCACTGTGTTTGTCTGATATGAATAACACACATTGACAAATTATTATTATTTGAACATTTTTATTTATTATTTGCAAATTATAATTATTTTATTTGAATAGATGTTTATTGCTGCTTCCACGGACATCAGGGTGTATTTTGCAAACTATAGGCTATTGTTTTGTGCTTATGTTTATTTAAATGTCTGAAATCTAAAATAAACATTATGAGGTTGAAAACACTGCATAGTGTTGATATATGAGAGCGCTGAGCTCATCCGTCTGGCTCAGCGTCCACAGCATAAACCAATGCGAAAGAGTTTTGAATCTGGCAGTAATGTCACGTCACTGAACATTCTAATTCCCATATGGGGATAAGGTTAAATTATTTTTTAACTCAAAAGGATGAAAATTTTACTTGTGACCATGAATACAAAAATAAAACAGAGGGGGCACAAATCAGATCTGAGGGGGCAATGCCCCCTTTTGCCCCCTCGTGGCGCCGGGCCTGGTGTAGAAGTTTTTATTAAGTGCAACATATTTAGCAATATTGTTAGTGCAACAACTGTAGTGCAACAGAACTACAGTACTGTATCAATACAAATATTATGGATATTGACAGAATAATTACTATAGGGTGTAACAGTATTCTGTATTCTGTTTTTAAAACCTGCTATAGTATATTTTTAGCATCTAATAGTATTTTACTAAACAGTTTACTGCGTTTTTTTTTCATGTGGGTTCATTTAGAAGGGGTGCTGGACATTTTTCTAATGTTTTTAAATTAGCATAGGCATAAAACAATGTAAAGCAGAAAATACCTTTAGTTTGTGATTGCTTTTCTTTCTCTGCTTTTCTCTTCAGCTCCTAAAAGGTATCGTTTTAATGCCATAGTTTGCCAAATCACCGCAACCTCACTAAAATAAGTCTTGTTTTTATCTTTATTGAAAGATGTAACGTAAACATTGCGTTGTTATACGATACTACGTTACTCATAATCCAAAACGTTTCATTTCCAAGCATGCGCATTGAGACACACCTCCGCAAGCGCCATTGCATCATTAACATTATGCACTCTGTTTTTTAGCCCACTCTGTTCTTATTTTGTAATGTTTTATGTCTTTACTTATACTAAGGTTTTGTATTTATTTTCATTTTACTGTAGATTGTTGTGTGGGCAATTTATCCTATTGTTCAATCCCTGTGATTTTTCACCTCCCCTCTTTGTGATCCCTATTTTAATCAATAAGGTACTACCTGCGCATGCAGCACGTACTGCCTGCTGATCGGGTGTATGAGATTTGTGCAATGACAAAATAATTTTTATCCATGGAGGGCCCATGTCTTTGAGCGGGGCCCCAGGCAATCGCCTGTATTGCCTGTTGGACGGGCCAGACTGTGCCTTATGTGCGCATAGTTCAACCTTCTGTGTACGTTTTGATGTAGTCCAAAGCACATGTATAACTCTCCATTCACACCAGATGCAGAAGAGCCGGCAAAAACGCGCTATTTGGCATAGTTGGACGCTTGAACATTTTGAGTTTACTCGCTTCATTTGTACGTGAAATTCTAGTCATTTGAGACATTCACGTTTAAATTTGCGTCATGGGAGGGGCTTATAGCTCGAATTGAGTAAACTTACCAGATTGTTTGACCTCCTCACTCACTTTCTTCCAAACAAGATCCTTTTAATTCATGTAAAAGAACGAATATGTATCTTGTAGCAATGATTGTCCTGCATTGTTGTTTTGCTTTTCTGCCTCCGCTTACTTCCTGTAATCACATCACTGCTAGCCCCTGATTTTGTTAACGCGGCGCAAAAATCCATTTTGCGATTTTTTGTTCATTTGTTGCACATTAAATGCTTAACACAGGTGAGAATTAACAGCAAAGTACTTTCAAAACTAACACAGGAACATCGATATAGCCATAATATCATTTTTTATTTTAGTTTCTAAGAAGAATATGAAACATACTGTATAAAAGCCTCTCCATGTATCCAAAAACCCACATGCAGAGACTGACTTGCTGGTTAAAAACATTTCTAAAATCCAGGGTTTATGTGGCCAGTGCTGTGGGTACATTTTTGTTAAACCCTGCTGTAGGCAACCAGGTCTTTCACACAAAGAAAACTCTTGCTGTCAGAACAGATTTAGTTGTAGCTTTAAATGTAGTTTCCTAGCCAAATACAGGTTGTACAACCTGGAAAGTCTGATTCAAATGTACTTAAATGGCCAAGGTTCACTGTTTCACCATTCAGAATTGCAGTCAAAGAGAGAAATAAAAAATAAAAATATCCTAAAACGAAAGTTTTATTTACTTCACCTTAATATTAGCCAACCTGGCCACTCACTGAGCTATAGCACCATGGTACCTAAGTAAACGATCACTATATAAGTGTGCCTGTTCTCCTGCTCACAATTTAAATAAAAAAAAAAAACATGGCAGTTTTTACTGTTTTACACATGTAACTATTTTTGAGTTCCCCATAATTCAGTGTGGAAAAATACAGTTCAAATTTGCCCTCACACAACCCAGCATGGCATTGTTCAGTCACACACCACCATCTCCTGGTGACGTTTGGGGATTTTTCTAAAGTTACAACAACCTGAAACCGTGTGTGCAATCTTTCCATAAAAGCTGCAAGTGAACAAGTGCATTAATGCCTTCAAGTGACTCTATTATTCTCAAATGGGAAAATGACAAAGTGCAGCTGACAAAGCAATTTCTCTCTCTTTTCACACAGACCTCCCATCTAAATGAGATGACAAGACAATTACGGGCCTAAGATTGATCTTTCAAAAGGCTCTTCATTTCTCTGGTAATTACATACTTGATATGAGGTCTAATGAAGATATTGTCAAGTATGTAACGCGCTTAAGAAGAAATAGAAGAAAGAAAGAAACTCCCGCAATTTTCTTCTGCCTCCGTCCTAAGGCGCTGTCTTGAAGCTATTAGCTTCACATTCATTACACAGCCGTCTAACGTAATTCTGAAGGGATTTTTCTCCCTCTACCGCTTCTGTGATTTCACATATGGAATAGTCCCGAAGATTAATAAGCTTACACTGGCTTTATGTGTGAAAATGTCAGCGGCAACTGCAGACCTCACTGAGCAAACAAGTCACATTTCCATATTTCATCAGTCTGTGGTGTACCTGCTTTGGCGTCAGGCATTATTGGGTTTTATGTCTCTGCCTTTGGAAGATATAAATTTGATGCTGCATTTCACTGCCAGAGTCTCATTAGAAGTGAATGCTAATGTGCTTCCAACCTGTTAGGGCTTTAAAGGTGGGAGCAGTGCGTGTACAGTATGAGCTCTAATGAAGTACAGCGTAGGAGAGACACTTCCATCGATGCTGTCTTACCCACTCACATGTAGAGTGCTTTATGTCTTTATCTTATTATTCTGTCATCTTTAACAAACACATGAGAGAATGACAATTCACCACATAAATCCTCGCTGTAGTCTGTCACGAAGCTCCACATGAGTATAAGAGCTGGTCCTAGGAGTTATTGCACTGTCAGATGGATTAATGATCGGTGGAAAAAACAAACGATGTTGCTGGTATAAGTTGCATAACTATGAAGATTAGCATCTTTAATGATGTAGTCTGTCAGCTATATAAACAGAAACTGGCCTTAGGGTTATGCATTATGTCTTCATTATTTTTTTTTTACAAAATCAATTGAGGATTAAACAAAAATGAATCAAAAAGTTGTACAAAAATATAAAGGTTTTAGATGACTTCTTTTTTTCGAGGGCGCACGATGGGTAGTCCGTCATAACATGTATGTAGCCCGTCATGTGTGTGGTTCGTAATTAAAAAAATATATGTTCTGCACGACGCGTGAACCTATGTGCATCACGTGTCTTGTCAAAATAAGTGCCTTGTGTCTTGCGTGTATTTTGTGAACGTGAGCGTCTCTTTTATCATAAACGGTTTTGACGTGTATGCAGCAGGCACTTCTTTTGACAAAACACGTGATGCACATGGTTCACATGACGCAACAAACACATATTTTGAAAACACGAGCAAACACATGACAACACATATTTTGAATTAGCGCCCCTCGGAAGAACAGTCACGAGCCGCCACTGAACATACGTCATAAGCCTAAAGCCTCTTTTTATAAAGTTTATTTGATCTGGTGGTGAGATTGTGAATTGCAACCAACACCAATTTCAAAACGCAATGAGAAGCTACGATAGCAGCCACAGCACAAACATATGTCATTGTCTGAGACGGACGAAACAAACTCTGTAGAGCAATCCAATTGGTGTTGGTAGTTGACAGAATGAAACAAAAATAGTATTTTACTTAAACACATAACTATAAAAAGTTAATTTAGAAAAACTGAAAATAATCTTGAAGTGGTCTGTTTATTTTTACCACGGCTATGCTAAATTGTAAAACAGAAGTGCAAAAAAATTGAGTTAAGACATGCACGACTTATACAACATGAATAAAAATATACTTTTAACCTTTGTAGCTTGTTGTAGCTGAATTGGTAGAGCATTGTGTTAGCAGCATAAATGGTTGTGGGACTGGGTTCAATTTCCAGGGAAGACACATGCTGATAAAAAGGTATAGCTACATTGAATGCACTGTAATTCTGTTTGGATAAAAGCGTCTGCCAAAAGCATAAAATGTAAATGTGTTCTGATCAGGCCCAGCTGCAGAATGAAATGATTGAGGGGGCACGTGAAATGTTTAAGGGGGCTTACTGACCTTATACACTGAGCTGCGTTACATGAGATGCACCCAGCACGACAGGCAGCCAATAGAAATTGTAATGCTGCCAACAGAAATCCGCGTTTATCCTTTCTTTTAGGGCGATTATTCATATGCCTCATTGCCAGTCGGAGGCGCGTAGACTTGTTGCATATAAAATAAACAGAAAATTAAGAAACCTAAATATACTTTCTTTATATTTTTAGTTTTTTGTAAACATACAATACAGTTTCAATTAGTTATCTTTTTGTAAAGCCTCATTTTTAAACCTTGCCATGATTACCAGAAATAAACTCAGGGGAATCAGATCTGATGCCCCCTTTTGCCCCCCTGTGGCACCAAGCCTGGTTCTTACCATGCAAAATAGTTCAAGGAAAACACCACCGTTTTTTAATGTTTTAATATGTTCTTACCACAACTTAGACAAATTAATACATACCTATCTTTTTTCAACGTGTGCACTTAATGTTTGTACAGCTCGTCATGAATGTGTTAGCATTTAGCCTAGCCCCATTTTTTAGGATCCAAACATGGATGAATTTAGAAGCCACCGACCAAACACTTCCATGTTTTCCCTATTTAATGACTGTTACATGAGTAGTTACAAATGTATTTTAGGTTACTTGGGTTTCAAATAACATAAGGATTGGTACATTTCAGGTTGCCAACTCTGTTCCTGGAGGCACTTTGTGATTTGAATGTCTCATTTATCTGACACACCCACTCCAGGTCTTGTGTAATGAGCCGACGAGTCCAACTAAATGTATTTAATTACGGGAACATCCAAAAGGTTTACTGTTGGTGTGCTTCCACAAACTGGGTTGTGAAAATGTATCAGGGCATCATATTTTGGACAATAATAGCTTTAGGGGCACACAAAAACAGCCATTGATAAAAGTTAATGTTATCCTGAGCATTTAAGTAAATCCACATTACCTTTGACGTAGATATGGACTTGCTGTTGCTGCCATTTGTTCTATTTATTTTAATTAACATTGTTAAGGTAAACAGGTATACTGGCGTTTACTGCCCTGGACACATAAATTGCAATGGATTTACTTGTCTACCCTCCTTTTCACTGCATTCATCAAAAGCTGTGCAAGGCCAGCAGGCAAATGTCGGAAACATAAGATGGTAACTTTTAAAAGGGTGCCACAAACTAATCTAAAAGATATCTAGCTAGACACCTAAACCGGATTCATGCTATATAAGGACATATCAGAACCCTCCTACAGTCTAACATTAAAGAGTCTAACGTTATGAAGACAAAACAATGCAGCAGTATGATGTCACTAGAGAAAATGCTTCAAGACACTGAATAAACTGCTTTTGTAAACTTATCATTTAATAAACTGACAGCCTGTTAATTAATATTAAAATGTTTATCAACTTATTTGCATTTAAAAGGACACACCCAAACACAGCACATTTTTGGGAAATTTTAACATGCTATAATAAATGAACTATGTGGTATTTTGAGCTAGAACTTCAAATACGTACTCTGGGGACACCAAAGATTTATTTTAAGTCCTAAAAAAGTCTTGTTAAATGTCCTCTTTAATGATAACTGACCTGTAAGTTCGCTGGCGTATCTGCTCTTTTTCTTCTCCCTTTATTCTTTGGTCACTTTGGTCATCTTTATTTTTCTTTCATATTGGAAGACAATCTCCAACCTGTGACAGATTATGATCCCACATAATCAAAGCTTTGTGTTATTTTTCTAGTTATTTAATATTTACCTGTCGGCTAAAGAAACCCATTTCGCTGACTCAAATACTCTCTCGAGCACACACAGCATGCTGATCTGTAGATGGACGTAAGGGGGCGGCAGCATGTGCTAAAGAAACCATAGATATGTATATAAAGGCTAGATGGCTCGTCCGCGCTGATGGCCAATTGAGTGGAACGTCCGCATTTTGGATTTGGAAATAATTTTTTGAATGTAGTTAAAATGTTTTACAATGATATAAATAGCTCCGTAATAATTAACACTTCTACCACTCAAAGATTTAACATTAAGCGTGGTGTACGTCAAGGTTGTCCAATTTCCCCCTTTTTATTTTTGTTGGTAGTTGAATTATTATCCATTGGTATTGTAAATAATGAACAAATTCAAGGTCTCCAAATTTTTGGAAAAGAAATTAAAATATCGCAATTGGCAGATGACACAACCCTATTCTTAAAAAACTTATCATCTGTCCCCAATGCTATCTCCTTCATCAATATTTTCTCTAAGGCTTCTGGTTTAGAACTAAACTTATCCAAATGTGAAATTCTCCCTTTACACAATTTAAATGATAAAGTTTTTAATAATATTCCTGTGAAATCGTCTGTCAAATACCTAGGAATTCATGTAACAAAAGATGTTAATGAAAGACAAAACTTAAACTTCTCATTTAGATTAAAAAAAGCAAAAATGGTATTAAACTGTTGGTTACAACGTGATCTTTCGGTTTATGGTCGTGTTCTTTTATCTAAAGCAGAAGGATTATCTCGGTTTGTTTATCCCTCCCTATCTTTGTATGTTAAAGACTCTTATTGTAAAGATATAAATAATTTGTTTTATTCTTTTATTTGGAAAAACAAATCTCAAAAACTAAAGAAAAGGGTGCTAACTAATAAGAAAGCTGAAGGAGGCTTGGAAGTACTTTATTTTGAAGATGTTAATAGAACTTTTAAAATCAGTTGGATTAAAAAATGTTTGAGGAATCGTAATTCCTTTTGGAACCACATCCCACACAGTCTCTTTAACAAAATAGGTGGGTTAGATTTTCTATTAACCTGTGACTTCAATATTTCCAAAATTCCTCTTAAGTTATCCAAATTCCACCAGCAAGTGCTGTTAGCCTGGAAGATATGCTATTCACATAATTTCTCTCCTCATACTTCCTTCATTTGGAATAATGCCAACATAACAACTGGTAATAAATCTTTATTTTTAAGAAATTGGTTTAAAAGGGATATTAATCATCTTATGAATATGTTTGATAATTATGGAAATCTTTTACCCTATGAACAATTTATGCAAATCCACAATTTCCCTGTGCATTTCAAGGAATTTAATTCAGTCTGTAAAGCTATTCCTCTTACTCTTATTCATCTTGTTAAAGGTCATGTTCTTTATAACTCTAAAGTGACGATAAAACCCAAATTAATGTTAAATGGTTTTGAACTGACTGATAAAAAATGCAATAACAAACATATCTGCACTATATTACAAAATCAAAATAAATTAAAACCCAGAGGAAAATTCTTTTGGAACTCTATTATCGAGAATATTAATTGGAAAACAGCTTGGTTAATTCCCTTTAAATATTGTATAAATAACAAAACTAAAGAAATACATTTTAAGATTTTGCATACCATTTACCCTGTTAAGTCAATAATTTCAAAATATTCTGATATTGATGATTTATGTTCCTTTTGTAAAATTGAGAAAGAAGTGTTAACACATTTATTTTTTTATTGTAACATAACCCAAGTTTTTTGGAAAGAATTGGCAACCTATATTTTTAGTAAAGTAAAGGATAAATATTTTTTTTCTTTAAAGGATATCATTGTACACTATGAAAACAATGCAAACAAAGATCTTGAGTACATTGTTAATTTATTCATATTACAGGCTAAATTCTATATACATAAACAAAAGTATTTAAATGCACCACCAATTTTCAAGGTGTTTTTAGCAGAATTTGAATGTTTTATTTCTTCTTTAAAATTGTTAAAAAACAAAAAGTCAATAACATGTTTAAAGCTCTATGACATTATTTTCCAATGCCCGATGTCCAATTAATACTATATTTTGTTTTGTATAAAACTGTATAATGTTATGCTCTGTTTTGTATTCTTTTACTCAATAAAAAAAAAAAAAAAAAACGTCCGCATTTTGGCGGCCATCTTAGGACAGGGCGCTCGCTCACTCGTAGCATTGAGTTTTAATGATGCAGGTACTTTTAAATGACCATAACTTGCTTAATTTTTTACCGATTTTCAAACGGATTGGTTTGTTATAAACGTCAAAGATGTACCTATGACACTGAATACGTATACTAAAAATAAATAAAAAATTCATGAAACATGTTAAAGCATCCAGAATTATAGCCACGTTAACAACGTTTGTAAAAAACCAAACCGTTTGTAAATCCGTCAAGAATTCAGCAAGTTACGAGCATTTTAGTTGGCGTATGTCACTCACCTTCCGTCCACAGCAGCAGGGAGCAGCACTATGGCAGCACTGACCTAAGATGGCCGCCAAGTGACGACACAGCTGACTCCGCCTTGAGCCATCTAGCCTTTATATACATATCTATGAAAGAAACCGTCAGCAGTGCAGGCAGGAAACGTTATTATTGCAATTCCTTTTGGTGTCGCTGGAGTCGCATTAGAGTAAACATGAAGATTCTGTAGCATTTAACTGAAACTCTGGAATCTGACACCATTTTTTCCTATTAGTGGTTTTGCAGTTAGCTAACAAATGTTTTTTTTTTTCTGTACAAATTTGTAAATGAATATTTAAAATAAATGAATTGTTACCATAACACATTTTCATCCCTGCTTTACAACGGAACCTTTTTTCGTGGGTCTGGTTTTATCCGGATCATTTAGGTGATGTGCATGCAGAGTAGGCGGAGCTTAGCAGTTTTGGGTTAATGAAGTAGGTCGGTGCTGAAAGTGTGACAGGATCATTGCGAGCTGACCGCGAGTACGATATGGCACTAAACCTGATTATCAACAGCAGCAACCCACCTTTAGGTAAGTACACTTGCGATATTTTACATTAAATGCATGCTAGGTGCGAAAATAATACTGCGACTAAGCACGAACACAAGCACTATGAATTGACACACAGAATATCCTCGTGCCATCGTGGCATAGCCTTCAATTATCTGTTTGACTTTTTATGGGACACATGGGCCTTTCTTTTCAGTACAGTGCATTTTAAAAGAAAGTAAATCTAAGCAAGGGCATTTATGGTTACTTATATGATGGAAATCGGTTTATAGCAAATCAAACTGACTGTGCAAGGAGTTATTATGATGGGTATGGATATTTACTCTCACAAAGTGCAGACTTCCGGTTGTTCTTTTAAAGCCTGTCTGTTATACAATTTTGTTATGTTATGCTGTTTTGAATGAAATAATCTGAATGTTGAAATGAAGTGAGGAGAATGCCGTCCTCTGCTGGGGGAGGAGTATCACCGGCTGATGCAAGCCATTTGAAAGAGTATCCCACAGCTGTCAAACTCATGCGTTTTGTGCAGCAGGGCACTCTCTCTTTGTCGAAAATGTTTCTGTGTATATTAGAGTGAGATTATTTTGATGTGCATATGGTCGTAAATGTTTTAAGATGAAATAGCTTAAGTAATGTTTCAAAAAACAATTTTTGCAGTAAATCAAAACCGAAAGTTAATTTGCTTTGCTATGTTATCGTTTCAGTATCAAAATCCCAATACAGGCATCAGCCGTAGTCGCGATGCAGAAAAGCATTTTTTTTTTTTTTTTTTTTTTTTTTTAAGGGAAACTATTTTAAATGCCTATGCGAGTGTAAATGTAAGGCAGAAGTTAATTCCTTTCATACAGAGCTTTTCAAGTCAGAAAAATTAGTTTTGTTATTATGGACATTTTTTTTCGGTCCCTTTGACCTTATTGCCACTATAGATTTTCCCAAGTTAAAGTATGATAAAAAATGAACAAACAAAATATTTATATGTTGGAGTATAAGCGTTATACCGATGTATTCATAATTTTTTTTTGTGTGTGTGTAGGTCACTCAGGACCGCATATGTTGTTATTGTCAGATAAAGAATTTTAACAGTCAGACTAAACTGAGTTTTGACATTTTTATATCTCTTATTCTTTCTTTACCTGGTTAATGTCATGAAAATACCTAGTCATATCATGGCATAAAATGCAAGCAAACAAAAGTGGTTAGAAATGGTCATCTTTAGGCATGTCATTTTAAGCTTGTGAATTCACAAAAAAAATTATGGCTTGAGTTTACATGTCTGAATATGGCAGATGTGTTACTGTAAGTTGCTTTGGATAAAAGCATCTGCCATATTCCTATGTAAATGCCCTGCTTGCTTTGGAATGGATTTGCATGCGACTTTAATTATTTCATTACTCTGTCTGTAGGGGCGCTGTTGGCTGCAGAACATGTGAAAGGCAGTGTCAATCTTTCTGTTGAGGAGGGTAAAGACACAAAGCTTCTTGTGTCTGAGTAAGTATAATCAGTAGATTTCCTGCATGTAGACTAAAATGAAAGATTTTTAAAAAATATATTTATACCTAGAAGATACTTTCTTTTTCAACTATTTTATTCATGTTTCTCCTTTTCAGTAAGGTGCAGTTCAGTGACGTGAACTCCATCACACGATATCTCGCCCGAGTGGCTCCAGCATTGGGACTGTACGGTTCTAACTTGATGGAGCAAACTGAGGTTAGGAATCATCAATTACACCTCACTAGCTGCCATTACATTAAGGGGATAGTTCACCCAAAAATGAAAATTCAGTCATCATTTACTCACCCTCATGTTCTTACAAACCTGTATAAATTTCTTTGTTCTGATGAACACAAAGGAAGATATTTTATAACCAAACCATTCGTGGACCCCATTTACTTCTATAGCATTCATTTTTCCTACTATGGAAGTGAATGGGGTCCACTAACGGTTTGGTTACAAACATATTTCAAAATATCTTCCTCTGTGTTCATCAGAACAAAGAAATGTATGCGGGTTTTTAACAACATAAGAGTGAGTAAATAATGACAGAATTTTAATTTTCCCTTTAAAGATTTGCACAAAACTTTAGCTTTATTTTTTTTAGCTTTATGTCGATGTTTTCATTTACCGATGTTATGTGATTAAAACGTAATATTATTGTCTAGCGATTAGTCATTCACAAAGAAAAATGGTCACGGATGTGTTTGATTTTGTACAGTGCCAAGCAGACCGACATGCAGATGACATCAAAATACAGCGAGAGCTACTTAAAAGCATACAGAGCAATTGACTCCTAAATCGCTCTCGCAATACCTGATGTCATGTGCTTGTCGGTTCTTGTTACACCACATGAAGCTTAAACACACCTCTTCTGTCTGGTCCTTTAACCAAACATACAGCATCTTTTTAAAAGAATGATCATGTGACATATACGCACATCAAGTGACTCGAATGACCTGAAAAACCACCTCAACTGATTTATTTTGTTTACAATAAGGAAAACAATTTAATTTAATCATTTAGGATAAAGAATTAAAAATAAAGAATAAATGTTTAAGAAGTTTCTAGGCTGCTAATTAAATGAGCGGATTATTGACTTTGACCCTGTCAGCACTTTTAATCTTAAAGAAAATTATCTATCATCATGATGCTCTTCAGAATGTTATTAAATCATGATGATAATCGAACATCAGGTTTTTCACGTCCATGCCTTCTGAAGTAAATTCTTCTATTTAGGAATCTACTCTGTATATTCCAATTTAATTATAGCAAATAAATTTTACATAAACCTCATTGAATAATAAATACTTTTAAAAATGTATAATCATTAATAAAAAAACATGTTTAAACACATAAATGACAAGGATTGGTTTATTTTGCAAAATAAAATATACATCTATTAACAGTATTGGTAGATATTTGAAACTGATACTTGCCAAAACGGTCAGATTCAGTCCAATAAATCTGCTTCATGAATAAATCTGTCTATCATGGGAAATGTTCTTGAAGTTGCTCTCTTTCTTGCAGGTTGATCATTGGCTGGAGTTCAGTGCCCGTCGTCTCTGTGGTCAGTCAGATCTTTCTAATGGTCTGCTTGAGCTGGATAAAGCTCTGGCGCTGAGAACCTTTCTTGTAGGTCACAGTGTGACATTGGCTGACCTCTCTGTGTGGGCTGCTCTCAAAGGTCAGTTCTTTTGTTTTATTGTGCGAATAGCAGATTTTGATAGCTACAAAAACCTGTATTTGCATGATGCTCCCTCTGCTATGCTAGATGTCAGCAGTACAACAAAAGCAAGTATGCTGCGTGTAATATAATTTAGTTATATGTATCAAAGGTCAGGTGTGTCTTTGACCCTCAGGTAATGGCGAATCACACATCAAGTCAAACTCATACCCACATCTGTGCCGCTGGTTTTCCTTCCTGAGCTCTCAGGTGCCATTCAGTTCTGTGGGCAGTAAATGGGCAAGCAAGATCACTGCCAGCAAAGCCACTGTGAGTGTACCTGTTCACTTTAAGTAATAAAGCTCTAACTTAAAAATAAATTGAATAATAAAGTTGTGCAACTTTAAAACAATACATCTACTTGAATTTCTCTGCATTTTAAAGTCTTAATACTGTTGTTTGTAGGCTGTGCAAAAGGAGAAGAAACAGGATTTGGGAAAGTTTGTGGAGCTTCCTGGGGCTGAGGAGGGCAAAGTTGTCGTGCGCTTTCCCCCGGAGGCTAGTGGGTACGTAGTATTTATCTTAATCTCTGACTGTATAGATGTAGGATTTTCTTATATACATATCTTTTCAGGTACCTGCACATTGGCCATGCCAAGGCAGCTCTGCTCAACCAGCACTACCAGGTTACTTTCAAGGGCAAGTTAATCATGCGCTTTGATGACACCAACCCTGAGAAGGAGAAGGAGGACTTTGAAAAGGTATGACTGTATGTGATGTTTTGTTGCCAATATACCTGTATGGCTCAGGTCCGTTCCTTTCAATTTAAGCCTAACAAGGGAGCATAAAATGTGATCTTTCGTCATCCACAATTCTGCATAATTTAGCTCCAGGGTTCAACATATCTGCTGTAACTCCTAAGCCATGACTCCCAAAGTAACGGTGGGTGCTTTCTTGCTGCAGGTGATCCTGGAGGACGTAGCCATGCTACAAATCAAACCAGACCAGTTCACCTACACAAGCGATCACTTTCCCGCCATCCAGCGGCTGGCAGAGAAACTTCTGCAGGAGGGCAAGGCCTACATAGATGATACGCCTCCAGACGTCATGAAGCAAGAGAGAGAGCAAAGAATTGAGTCGCATAACCGCAGTAACTGTGAGTGCAACGGTTGTTTTTACTTTCTTATAGAAAGTATCATTTGCTTAAGAGTGCTAGTTCAAGATGTTGCCCTGAATGTGTTTTTTTTTTTTTTTTTTTTGGTGTGCCGCAGCGGTGGAGAAGAACATGCAGATGTGGGAGGAGATGAAGAAAGGAACTGAGTATGGCCAAACCTGCTGCATGAGAGCAAAGATTGACATGAACTCCAACAACGGCTGTTTGCGTGACCCCACATTGTACCGCTGCAAAAATGCTCCTCATCCACGCACTGGAAGCACATACAAGTAAGGCATTGTTCTAAGTCTCTACTTTAATAAAAACTACATGGTGCTTTTGGTTTTTGATTTGACATTTAGCCCACTACCACTTTTTTACCACTACAATGGTAATGCACCAATTCACCACGGTGCACACACACATGCATTAATGCATATAGGCTTATATACACTCACCTAAAGGATTATTAGGAACACCTTTTCAATTTCTCATTAATGCAATTATCTTATCAAACAATCACATGGCAGTTGCTTCAATGCATTCAGGGGTGTGGTCCTGGTCAAGACAACCTCCTGAACTCCAAACTGAATGTCAGAATGGGAAAGAAAGGTGATTTAAGCTATTTTGAGCATGGCATGGTTGTTGGTGCCAGATGCGCCGGACTGAGTAATTCATAATCTGCTCAGTTACTAGGATTTTCACTCACAACCATTTCTAGGGTTTACAAAGAATGTTGTGAAAAGGGAAAAACATCCAGTATGCAGCGATCCTTTGGGCGAAAATGCCTTGTTGATGCTAGAGGTCAGAGGAGAATGGGCCGACTGATTCAAGCTGATAGAAGAGCAACTTTGACAGAATAACCACTCGTTCCAACCGAGGTATGCAGCAAAGCATTTGTGAAGCCACAACACGCACAACCTTGAGGTGGATGGGCTACAGCAGCAGAATACCTCACCGGGTACCACTCATCTCCACTACAAATAGGAAAAAGAGGCTACAATTTGCACAAGCTCACCAAAATTGGACAGTTGAAGACTGGAAAAATGTTGCCTGGTCTGATGAGTCTCGATTTCTGTTGAGACATTCAGATTGTAGAGTCAGAATTTGGCGTAAACAGAAGGAGAACATGGATCCATCATGCCTTGTTACCACTGTGCAGGCTGGTGGTGGTGGTGGTGTAATGGTGTGGGGGATGTTTTCTTGGCACACTTTAGGCCCCTTCGTGCCAATTGAGCATAATTTAAATGCCACGGCCTACCTGAGCTTTGTTTCTGACCATGTACATCCCTTCATGACCACCTTGAACATGACAATGAGTTCACTGTACTAAAATGACTCCCACAGTCACCAGATCTGAACCTAATAGAGCATAATTGGGATGTGGTGGATAGGGCTGGGTATCAATTCAGATGTTCCAGATCGATTCAATTTCGGTTCACAAGCTATCAAATCGATTCGATTTTCGATTCTCTGCTCGGTTTTTATACTTGGTTCTTGATTCAACTCAATGAATATAGATTATATCGAATATTATATTATATTATATTATGAGTCTCGCTGGGCTAGATTGTACTTTATATTTTTATAGTTTGTGATGTGAACACCATCGCTGGTTGAACTTCACCACCGTGCTGCATGGTGCGGTGGTTATGACAACCATCACAGGCCTACTGTTCAGTAATTTATACATACTATATACTTAATAAACTATTCATACATATCAAAATGCTTTGTGCATGTATATGCAAGAACCAAATTACAAATTTATTTCGGGAAAATAGAGACGTTCTTTAAATGTCTTATCTTTTTTGTTCTTCCAGAGTGTACCCCACATATGACTTTGCTTGCCCAATCGTGGACAGCGTTGAGGGTGTGACGCATGCCTTGCGTACCACCGAGTACCACGACAGAGACGAGCAGTTCTACTGGGTAATAGATGCGCTGGGTATACGTAAACCCTTCATCTGGGAGTATGCCAGACTCAATCTTAACAACACTGTGCTCTCCAAGAGGAAGCTCACCTGGTTTGTCAATGAGGGCTATGTGGATGGCTGGTGAGTTTCATTTACACATGATTAGTTTGAGTATGAGTATTAGATGTCATGGTTATTAGATCTTAGATTTGCTTTTCCATTCCTTCCTACAGGGATGATCCTCGTTTCCCCACAGTCAGAGGTGTTTTGCGAAGAGGAATGACTGTTGAGGGACTTAAACAATTCATTGCCGCTCAGGTGTGTTTAGTATTTTTTTACAATCAAAATGCTACATTTGGGACAAACATGAAAAGAGATTACTTGCTGTATTTAACCGTAGTCTCGTCCATTTTCTTTTTTTTATTCTACACTCAGGGAGGTTCAAGATCTGTAGTCAACATGGAGTGGGACAAGATTTGGTCATTTAACAAAAAGGTAAAAATTGTGACCACACTCAACATTCATCATGAATGCACCTGATCTCCAGCTGGTCCTTGTGATCACATTCATTCACTTGTTAAAATATCTTAAACTAATTAGCTAGGTAGTCTTTTTACATTCTAAGTTAATCTTAAAGGATTCAGGTGCTTATCTTTTAAGTCCTTGGGAAGATTTTATTCAGATGTGGAGTTTTTCGTTAGCATTCCTCATAGCTTACCACTCACCTACTTACTCACCTCTGCATCTGTTTTGTTGTGTCAGACATCGCAGTGCTTTTATCATTTTCCTGTTTTCACAGCTTTTGCTTTATTCGTGGCTCATGTTTTCTTTATTGATACTTCTATCTTCAAGTCATATTAACAGCCATCTTTCAAAAGCTAGAAACATGTTTGTAATATTGTGTATTTTATTGGTTATCTGCACGATCTGTCATCTTCATCAGCCACCATCATCTTACTTTTTTTCTATTCATTCTTTGCTTTTTTTGACACCAAAATTTCTCTGCATTCTTTTTTTGTTTGAGAGCAGGAGTGTTGTTTTTATGGTCAGGAAATATAAAATCTTTAGATAATTTTGGCCGTTACGTTACATTTAGGCTATTAAGTTCAAGTTTGTAATTGCCGCTCATGGGCTTGGTCCTTATGTTAAATAAACCGAAAGAGTTTTTGAGATTTGCACACTGAAACACTTCCCGTTCTGTCCATCTGTGAGCTGTGTGTCGCGTTCTGCATTAAAGTGCATCTCACTCTTCTGTTTACAAGCTGCCAGTTAGCTGTAAAAAGGTATTCCTACTCCTCCTTTTCCTCCTTCCTTTTTCTTTTCCTCACATGTCCCCTGCATTGCCTCTCACTTTCTATTCCCTTATCTCTTTCACTTAATTGTTTTAAAATTTTTATCAATATTCTGCATTTATTTAAAAATAAAAAAATTTGGACAGTTGTTAAGCTCTCCAAGGAACAAATACCAGCTAAAGTCAAATTTATTGTGTTCTACATAAAGTCATCCTACATAATTTGAAAGAACATTTTGTGAAATTTAGCCTTGATATCTCTATACCAAGGTCATGTTAAAGATTGAAATTAAAGTGAGATCATATATGATGCTCCTTATCTTATAATTAGCCTGGATTTTACAACTCACAAAATTTTCTTGGGAGCTAAAACGATAAGTGTGCCAGTCCTATTGTATTTAAGCATTAACTTCTCTTGGTCAAGCAGCTTCTGAATATTTTTTTTTTATTCATGCCTATTATTAACACACTTAACAGAATTGAATTATACATGACATAGGCCCCATACACACCGCAAAGTTTCAGGAGTGATAACCACATTTTAATGCAAGAGTGAATCCCCTAAATGATGGATACATGTGTGTGCATACAGAGCAAGACTTGCTTCCGCAAATGCCATTGACTCAGAGGTAACCATAGCAACGGTCTGCCACCTTGCATACTTAGAGTGTGCTGTTATATAAATAATATTAAAGGGGTCATATGACGTTGCAAAAAGAACATTATATTGCAATTGTATATTTGGTGTAATGCAATCTGTTTAAGCTGTTTAAGGTATAAAAAAACATTATTTTCTACATGCCATAGAATATTGTTGCTTCTCTATGCCCACCATCATCATTTTTAAAAGCGCAGTGTGCTATGATTGGCCCGCTATCCAGTGCGCTGTGATTGGCCGAATACATCAAGGATGTAACGAAATGTTACACCCCTTACCATATTTGGAATATCAGCTGCCAAAGCACAGCATCTCCACGACATGGCAGCTGCGCCGCCTTTCTTTGCGTATACATTTGGGCAGTGTTACGCAAATCTTTCCACCCAGTGCATAGATATGTGTTTGAGATGTTTAAGGGAGGCGTGGATGAGCCTTCACTTTTAGAAAGAATGTCTTTTTAAAAGGACATTCCACTTTTTTTGAAAATATGCTCATTTTCTAGCTCCCCTAGAGTTAAACATTTTGATTATTACCGTTTTGGAATCCATTCAGCTGATCTCCAGGTCTGGCGCTAGCACTTTTGCAAACCTTAGCACAATCCATTAAATCTAGGTGCGTTCCATTTGACCGTAAGTGGACTGCGAAGTGGACTTCGCAGGGTATTCTGCCATCTTAACTGAGATTCCAATCCGAAGGGAGCGAACATGTTCAGTTTGAAGGGCGCTGCGCACGCCATAGGGAATCAGGGAACATCGAAACATCACTTCACAGGAAGTGGAGAGCGATAATCACCCAACTGTCATTGCACGCACCACGTCATCACCAGTCAGAACAGGCAGACCGCTATGCAATTATATGACCATTGATGAAACACACACACACACACATATATATATATTGATGTTATATCAATCTGCGCGACCCGGTCATTGACTTTTTTTGATGCCGTTTGCAGGGCGTTCCAAATGAACGTTATTGTCAGTGTAGTCCAATTCAACTGATATACCGTTCTCGGGGAGTAGGGAGCAGTAAACACACTGTAGGGACCTTGTCGAATGGAACGCACCTTCTGATTCGACCATTAGCATTGCGCTGAAGAATAACCATAGAGTTTCAATATTTTTCCTATTTAAAGGAATAGTCTACCCTTTTGCCATATTAAACTATGTTATTACCTCAACTTAGACAAATTAATACATATCTATCTTTTTTCAATGCGTGCACTGTACAACGTGTCGTGAATGTGTTAGCATTTAGCCTAGAGCCATTCATTCCTGTGGTGCCAAACAGGGAAGCCACCAAACACTTCCGTGTTTTCCCTATTTAAAGACTGTTACATGAGGAGTTATACCAGTAAGTATGGTGCCACAAAATAAACCTTTTTTTTGGTACCATAGGAATGAATGGGGCTAGGCTAAATGCTAACAAATTCACAACGCACTGTACAGTGCACGCATTAAAAAAAGATAGGTATGTATTAATTCGTCTAGGTTGAGGTAATAACATAGTGTAATATGGCAAAAGGGTAGACTATTCCTTTAAAACTTGACTGTTCTTTAGTTACATCGTGTACTAAGACTAAATTGCGATTTTCTAGTCTGATATGGCTAGGAACTATACTCTCAAACTGCTGTTATAATCAAGGACTTTGCTGATTTAACATGGCGGCAGCAGGCGTAGCGATATTATGCAGTGCCCGAAAATAGTCCCATGCTATTAAAAGTAACCAATAGGGGCTGGAAAATGAACATATTTTCAAAAAAAGTGGAATGTCCCTTTAAGACTTTAATCTTGGTGACTTTACAGATCTTCTATACTGATGAACAGTTTTTAACACTCCAAAGACAAAGAAAAACAAAGTCGAATCATATGACCCCATCTAAAGATGTGCTGTCTTATGTCCACATATTTTTGAGGCTTAACCGTTTTCATTCTTGGCTCAAGTTTTTGGAGTTTTTGAACTGGAAAGATGTGAGTCGTGATAGTTTGAGTTGTTTTTAAGTAATGCATTTGGATTTATTATGGGTTTATAATGGTCTCAGTTTTTTGCACAAGATCAGGGAGCACGAGCAAGTAAATACTCATACATGTGTTCCTGTGGTTTTCTGCATCACGCACACCGAAGAGACTTGTAATGTCCCTGTCGCACGTATATCAATATCTGGTTGTTCTGTTCCGTTCTTTACACACTGCGTAAAATTTCTGTAAAAGCGGTTGTCACTCCAGCACTTAGCGAGGTTAATTCAGTAGTAGAATGTTGTTGTCACTCTCATACAGAACAGGATTAAGCACTAAACGGTGAACCGGCAACTGAATTTAGCTGCAGGTGTATGGGGCCATAGAACAGCTTGGAAATTTTTTTTTTTGTTCCACTGAAAAAAGACATAAGGGTATTAAAAGATCATAAGAGTTGTGTGTAATTCACCCAAAAGTAACATTTTAGCTATATATTTATTTTTGGCACATTTCTGTGAGGAGACCTTCCTATATACATTCTGTGTTTGTCCTATAAATCATTCTCCCCCTCATACAGCTTCTGGCAGATATCATAGAAAACAAAATATTTCACTGTAGACATACCTAGACACACATTTAAAAACATTTGTTTCTAACCTAAAAACTTAAATGGTTGTAACACATAATGACTCACTCATGTCCCATTTAAAGACCATCAATGCTTTAACGGTTATTGTAAGCTTACCCAACTAAACCTGCACATGTGTTTTGGGCAGATATCATTATTCATACAGAATCTGTTTGGTATACACAGTATAGTATAGTGTTTGGCTTCCCATGCTTTTTATGCCACACTCATTTTCATTATCTATCCTTTCTTGCTTCATCTCATCACATTCTTTTTCCCTCCATCATGTGTTATCCATTTAAGTTGCTTTTCCGGTCTTTGCAGAACAGTGTGTGAACATTAAAAGACTTAATAGTTGGGTTATTTTTTTCTTACTTGTTTTCTGACATTAATAACTTCTACTCTGGCCTAAATAACAGTTTCATTCTTTTTTTGTGTCGCTGTGTTAGGTCATTGACCCAGTAGCCCCTCGATACACTGCCCTGCTAAGCTCTCAGGTCGTTCCAGTCCACGTTTCTGAAGCCAAGGAGGAGATGAAAGAGGTCGCCAAACATCCCAAGGTAATAGATGCTGCACACCTGCATTCATTCAACTTGTCAGTAGCATAAAAATATGTTTGGTTGGACAATGACAAGACATTAAGCAGGGAATTCCCTTTTGAATCCCAAAAAAGCCGTTCTTGGAATTTGCATCTATTTGCCTTTCGGTAGATTTGTCTAACTACCCATGCCTGGTAAACTGGGCCTTGTCTGGTGAAAATGATTGTCAGTTGGAATTTGTGGAATTTTTCAGAATGCAGATGTGGGAATGAAGCAGGTGTGGTTCGGGCCAAAGGTCTTTATTGAGGGTGCTGATGCCGAAACGTTCACAGAGGGTGAGATGGTCACCTTCATCAACTGGGGTAACCTTATCATCACCAAAATCCACAGGTAAAGCATCTGTAAACATGCTGGGGACACACAAAAGCACAGTATTTAAGGAATAGTTTAGGAATTTTTCAGCATCATTAACTTCCTTTCCTTGGCTGAACACATTTAGAGCTATTAAATAATATCCTGGCTCTTCCTAGCCTGTTAATGGCATTAAATAGTGGCTGCTTGTTTAATGCTCCACTTTCATCTTGGTCTTTTAGGGACAGCAGTGGAGTGATATCATCAATAGAGGCTCGGCTAAACCTGGAGAACACAGATTATAAAAAGACCACTAAGATCACCTGGATTGCTGACACCGCCCATGCCCCCCTTGTGCCCACTGTATGTGTGAACTACCAGCATCTCATTACCAAACCAGTCCTAGGCAAAGACGATGATTTCAAGAGTTACATTAACAAGAATAGCAAGGTATATCGCATGTTTGTCTGTCATGGATTGATGCAAAAATATAGTGTCTGAAATGAGCTGTTTAAAAAGTTTTAAATGGAAAATTGAATTTGTGAACATAGCCCAGCTACTTATGTTAAGTTTTTCACCTTTTCTTTCCACGCTGTAATATACATTTATGTGATATTTTGTTTCCAGATGGAGGAGAAGATGCTGGGAGATCCTTGCCTTAAAGATTTGAAGAAAGGTGACATTATACAGCTGCAGAGGCGGGGCTTCTATATCTGTGATCAACCCTATGAGCCAATCAGGTTACACAATGAATCTATTCTAACTTAATCATTTAGTCTTTTAAATCTACTCTAAAGTGTTTTGCCTGAAACATATTTAAAGGGGACATTTCACAAGACTTTTTTAAGATGTCAAATAAAACTTTGGTGTTCCCAGAGTACATATGTAAAGTTTTAGCTCAAAATACCATATAGATAATTTCTTTAAACATGTTAAAATTGCCACTTTGTAGGTGTGAGCAAAAATGTGCCTTTTTTGGGTGTGTCCTTTAAAATGCAAATTAGTTAATCTCTGCACTAAATTGCAGTGCTGTAGTTGGATAGTACAGATTAAAGTTAAAATTAAAATGAGTCCATTTTCTTTAAAAAAATCCAGATAATTTACCCATCACCATGTCATCCAAAATGTTGATGTCTTTCTTTGTTCAGTCGAGAAGATATTTTTTGGGGAAAACATGCCAGGATTTTTCTCACTTTGATGGACTTTAATGGACCCCAACACGACCAACAGAGTTTCAAAGGACTCTAAACGATCCCAAGCGAGGCATACGGGTCTTATCTAGCGAAACGATTGTCATTTTTGACAAGAAAAAAAATGCACTTTTAAACCACAACTTCTCATCTCTCTCTGGTCCTGTTGCGCGCCAGCCCGACCTCACGTAATTGCGTAATGCCGTGGAAAGCTCATGTGTTTCATATATGAAACGCACATTTGCGGACCATTTTAAACAACAAAACTGACACAAAGACATTTATTAGTATCATTCCGTCGGAACAGTCCTCTTTCTCCACACTTGTAAACACTGGGGTGTAGTTTCCCATTTGTCATCTGTGACCTCTTGACGTGATGACGTTTTGCATGATGTCGCGCTGGCCCGTCACAGGACCAGAGATAGTCGAGAAGTTGTGGTTTAAAAGTGCATATATATATTTGTTTTTGTCAAAAATGACAATTGTTTTGCTAGATAAGACCTGTATAAAACTGCCATTTTATACCACATTAAAACTGTTAAGTGTTGGGGTCCATAAAAGTCCATGGAATGTTTTCCTCAAAAAACATAATTTCTTCTTGACTGAACAAAGAAAGACATCAACATTTTGGATGACATGGTGGTGAGTAAATTATCTGGATTTTTTTTTAAGAAAATTGACTATTCCTTTAAAGGGCAGTATTATCCCCTTCTGACATCATAAGAGGAGCCAAATTTAAATTGCCTATTTTTTCACATGCTTGCACAGAATGGTTTACCAAAACTAAGTTACTGTTTTTTGGGGGGGGGTTACATTTTCTAGGTTGATAGAAACAATGGGGACCCAATTATAGCACTTAAACATGGAAAAAAAATCTGATTTACTTGATATGTCCCCTTTAATGCAATACAGAGACATGAACGCTTGACTACAGATGTAATGATGTATAAAATTGGACTTGTGTAGCTAGAAATGCTAGTTTTTTACATACTTGCAGAGAGAATCTTCCTGGTGTTAAATAAGACTTAATTTCACTTGATTTTCATCGCTCCTCTATTGATAAAATTTGATTTTTATCATTTTTTCTGTCTCATTTATGGTTTGTTTAGCCCTAACAGCTGTAAGGAGAGTCCCTGTGTCCTGTTTTACATCCCAGATGGACACACAAAAGATATGCCCACTGCTGGATCCAAGGACAAGAGCAAAAGCCAGGCTTCTGCTAAACCAGTGAGTACAGAGAAATGTCCATATTCTATACACCAACTTCTTTGTCTGTTATTTTAACGCTTAAAAAAACTTTCCATTTTGTTTTTTGTTCAAGGCCGAGTCTGCTGCTCCCAGTAAAGCCAAACAAGCTTCGACCACCAGTCCATCATCAGCCAGTTCAGGAGATGCTCCTGCCGTGTTCTCTAGTATTGTGGCTCAGGGAGACCTAGTCAGGCAGCTTAAGACGGATAAAGCCCCTAAAGATCAAGTTGACGCCGCTGTGAAGCAGCTCATGGCCCTCAAGGCTGAGTTCAAACAGCTCACCGGACAGGAGTACAAACCTGGCATGACACCGCCCACTTCTGCTCCAGCACTAAAGAGCTCCGCCCCCACTCCTGCAGGAGGTAGTCCAAGTCCTGTTTCCTCTTCATGTCCTTACACTCGCGTTGCAGAACAAGGGGAGGTGGTTCGAAAACTGAAAGCAGAAAAGGCACCCAAGGTTTGTATATGTAGCTCTGTTCCAATTATATATTTAATTCATAAATTGTTAGACAGTAAAGTCATTATTGGAAATATCAACACCATTTTACAGGAGCAAATAGATGCAGCTGTGAAACAACTTTTGGCTTTTAAAGCGGAGTTTAAACAGCTTACTGGTCAGGACTATAAACCAGACATGGGTCCACCCACAGCTCCATCCCATTCTGCACCTTCGTCTGACTCCTCCTCCTCTGCTGCCTTATATGCACGCGTAGCTGACCAAGGAGACGTGGTTAGAAAGCTGAAGACTGAGAAAGCACCAAAAGTGAGACAGTCGTTAAAATTTGTATATTTTGATCATAATCGGTCAAGCTGAATAATAACACCTTATCAAACTTTCCCCTTCAGGAACAGATTGATGCAGCAGTAAAGCAACTTGTGTCTCTAAAGGCAGAGTATAAAAAGGTGACGGGCCAGGATTACAAGCCAGGAGCTCCACCAGCTGGTGCTTCTCCATCAGCTCCAGCACAGCCTGCCAGCACCACACCTGCCGTGTCAAGCACCTCGGACAGCTCCCCTGTGCCTATTTATGAACGTGTAACTCAACAAGGTGAACTTGTGAGGAAGTTGAAAACAGACAAGGCACCCAAGGTTTTTACATTTTTTATGTTTGTAAACATTATTTTGTTTTCCATATCTCAGTGGTATTTAACGATCTTAAATTTTTCTAGGATCAGATAGATGCTGCTGTCAAGCAGTTGCTCAGTCTTAAAGCTGAGTACAAGCAGCAAACTGGACAGGAATACAAACCAGGCGTGCCTCCTTCGACAGGCCCTGCCCCTTCAAAATCTCCCCCCACCCAACAATCAACAAGCTCCTCCCAACCTCAGTCCAGCTCCTCCCCTCAGGCTCAAGCGCTGTTTGCAGATATAGCCCAGCAGGGGGAGCAAGTGAGACGGCTCAAAGCAGAGAAAGCTCCTAAGGTTTGTTTGCTTTTCGTATTCAGTTGACTACCAAATACTAGCTAAACTAGGGTTTAGAGATGTTGTGCTTTGTTCTTTTATATTAATTTGGTTTATTTTTGATTACACATTATTCGATTTTTGTCTCTTGAACTCTTTCCCCGCCAGCGTTTAAAAAAAAAAAAGTGGCCAGCGCCATCATTTTTTATGATTTTCACAAAAGTTGAATGCCTTCCAGAAAATGTTCTTCTTTGAAATATATAAACATACAATATATCAAATGAAAGAACAGACTTTTTTTGAAAGATTTTGCTTTCAAAAAATGTAATGTTTCATAATAATTCGTTACATTTATATAGCGCTTTTCTCAGTACTCAAAGCACTTTACATATGAATGGGGGAATCTCCTCGACCACCACCAATGTGCAGCATCCACCTGGATGATGCGACGGCAGCCATATTGCGCCAGAACACCCACCACACACCAGCTTATTAGTGGAGAGGAGACCGAGTGATATAGCCAATTAGTAGATATGGGGATGATTAGTAGGGCAAGTTTGGCCCGGGGCACACCCCTACTCTTTTTCAAATGACATCCTGGGATTTTTAATTACCACAGAGAGTCAGGACCTCGGTTTAACGTCTCATCCGAAAGACGGTGCTTTTTGACAGTATAGTGTCCCCATCACTATACTGGGGTGTTAGGACCCACACAGACCACAGGGTGAGCACCCCCTACTGGTCTCACTAACACCTCTACCAGCAGCAACCTGGTTTTCCCAGGTGGTCTCCCATCCAAGTACTGACCAGGCTCAACCCTGCTTAGCTTCAGTGGGCAAGCTGTCTTGGGCTACAGGGTGATATGGCCGCTGGTCATATCACCCTTCCTTCATTTGTCCTCTTTTTATTACCCATCACAAATGCCTAATTTTGAGAAAAAAACTGAGATACTTGCTTTTTTGTAAAGGACTTTTGTTAGAGATTAGATTCAGAGCGATAATCAAAACATATACATGGAGTTACTTACTGTTTTTGAAACCATTAATGCTTTAATGTTTTATGAATTGCGTAAGAGTGCCACATAGTGGATAATAGCAGAAATGGATTGCCGTAAAAACTCGTCATTGGCAGGGAAGGCGTTTCCCTTAATTACTTAGACCTATTTTTTCACATAATTGACAAGATAACTCGTCAAGGGCGGGGAAAGAGTTAAATTAAATCGATTAAAAATTGATTACTAAAAGTGTTGGCAACGAATTTCCTAATCAATTCGTTGTGACGCAGAGACGTTTAATAAAAAAAAGGAAAAACTTCAGTTAACCGCGGAGCGGAGTGAACACACTCGCACTGCGACCCAAACCGCCAAATTCCATAGGCAAAGAGTACGAGAAGTAGTGCTTTTCGCCTACTATATAGTATGGAAGTATGCGGTTTGGGACGGAGCGCGGTCTCTCTCGCGCACTGTTGCTTGCAGAGTTCGGCGCTTCATAGACAGGGCAGAGAAAAGATAAAAAACCAGCAAAGGTAGAGGAAAACCACATGTCAGTGTTTTACTCCTCCCAAACATAAGCGCGTCATCTGGAAGTTATAGCCGGCAAAGAGGTAAACAAACAAAGACGACACGCTTATGCTTTATGGAGCGATGACAGAGAGTAAAAAAAGTTTCTAGAACGAATAAAAAACTCCAATGATATTAAACAAAGAAATAAAACGTTGAGAGAGAGTTGTATGGATGCTTTTCCCCGTCATGGACCTATGTTAAATTATCGCGCCGTCACTCTCCTGCTGTTCTATACTGCGCGTTTCAGCTCATGCCGAGCAAGGAGACGCGCGTACCCAACATACAGTACAACATACCTTAAGTGCAGCCTTTTGTTGCATAAACATCGTCTTACATTTTTTAAGGCGAAGTAATGAATGCTGTATTTGCATTATGCGCGGGAGTAGAAGACGCATTTTCCGTTTTCACAAGACGCATTTATGTGGCCAAATTTAAAGGGAACAGTTTTAACAAATGAGATTGCTATCCGATCAGAGAAAACACATAAAGTCAAATATAAGGTACAAAGCTGTCACTGGGGCAGTACCCTTTATAAAAGGTCCTAATATGTACCATTTAGGTACAAATATGTATCTTTGAACTGCCAATGTGTACTTTTGAAGTACTAATATGCACTTTTTATTAAAGGTGTACCTTTTTGAAAGGGTACTGTCCAGTGACAACTTTTGTACTTTTATTTCTGAGAGTGAACTCATATACTATCTTTTTGATCACATCAAGAGAGGCTTCTTGATGGGAAATGCATCATAAAAAAGTCTATATATTTGGCAGATGTAAAGCATACATGTGTATTTTTTTGTGTTTGTCCATTTTTATTTTATTTTATTATTATTGTAACAGCTCAGGTGTGTTCAAGGAGCAACGTGTTTGTGCAATTTCTTCTCTTTTAGTTCTGTTTTGAATAAGGGGTTGGAAATTAATGCTTTTCTTGTTTTTTGTTTTTTATCCGATTCATCGATTAATCGAACAAATAATCAACAGATTAATCGATTATTAAAATAATCGTTAGTTGCAGCCCCAAATTTCAATGACCTATTTTTTCACATGCTCGCAGAGAATGGTTTACCAAAACTAAGTTACTGTGTTGATATTTTTCACATTATAGAAGAACTGGGGACCAAATTATAGCACTTAAACATGGAAAAGTCAGATTTTCGTGATATGTCCCCTTTAATACTTACTCATTATTATTTTAAACCCATATGAAATTTTTTTCCTGTTTTATCCTGCATCCGTACCATATAATTGTTAATATGGCCGTATTTAATGCTCATGGGATTGTTTTTGTATGATGTATTGGTTCAGGAGCAGGTGGATAAAGCATTGAAGACTCTGCTGGAGCTGAAAGGTCAGTATAAAGCCCTCACCGGAGAAGAGTACAAACCCGTGACAACACCAGGAGGACACACGGGAGGAGAAGACAAGAGCCGCAAGGAGCGAGAGAACAAGTCTGAGAAGCAGGGAGGAGGTGGAGGCGGTGGAGGACGCAAGCAGCAGAAGGGAGGAGAGAAACCTCAAGGTCAAGATGCTGCAGCAGGTGGATCAGGAGATGGCCAGGGGCCAAAGAAACAAACACGGTGAGACATTAATGAGATGTTTAAAGATAATTGAGTCATTTTAGGAAGTGACAGATGACAAATGATTTGATATGTAGGAGGATCTTAATAAGCCACATAAGATTTACTTCGCTGCTAGGATGTTCTAGATCGGAGGCTTGAGAAAGTTTTGCAGTTTTTTGGGTACTGCCACAACTGGTTCTGTCCTCCAAGATTAAACCTCAAACACTGCAGCTCTGTCTGAATGATTTATTCAGAACATTAGCTGTGTTTGTGAACACTTCATTGAGGTCACAAATGGCTACAAAGATTATGTATTTGAAAGTGTTGCATTTGTTGAAAGCCAGAACAACAGGTTCACTTTGTGTTTTTTAATGTAGGCTTGGACTAGAAGCCAAAAAAGAGGAAAACCTGGCTGATTGGTATTCGCAGGTACGTCTGGGCTGTTAAGTGCAAGTCGCTTGATCATAAATCATGTGCCGAGTTGTTTTCACTTTTAATTTTCGGTTTTCAGGTGATCACCAAAGCTGAGATGATTGAGTACTATGACGTCAGTGGATGTTACGTCTTGAGGCCCTGGTCTTTCGCCATCTGGGATGCCATCAAAGAATTCTTTGATCGTGAGATCAAGAAGCTGGGTGTGGAGAACTGCTACTTCCCCATGTTTGTTTCTCAGGCTGCCCTGGAGAAAGAGAAAACCCATATTGCAGATTTCGCTCCAGAGGTGAAAAATAATTTGTATGGTGGTTTT